>NW_025830138.1:399442-404013 GCF_002878395.1 Capsicum annuum | reverse complement strand
CATTTTGGCTAAGATCATGGCACTAAATCTTGACTTTATCTTCTGAGTCATGGTCGAATGTAATCTTGATTTGACTCGAGAGTTTTATGCCAACTGGTCCCCAAGGACTACAGGAAATGAAGTAAAGATTCGGGGGCAAGTCTTGCAATTGAACGCTGATTTCTTCAACTCTTTCCTGAGTACTCCAAGTGTGGATCAATCACCACTCAAGGAGCTCTACAATAGACCTCCCTACAGAGCTATCAAACATACGTTGTATGGATCAAGGTCCATGACCTTGTGGACTCGTTACAAAGATAATGGTCATCACAATACTTACCTATATGCTTGTTTTAACAGAGAAGCTCGTATATGGTTAAGAATAGTCAATTCCTACTTGATTCCTAGGACACAATACACTAAGGTCATGTGTGATCAAGTCTACTTGGTATATTCTCTAATGACGAATATTCCCATCAATATTGGTGCAGTTATACGAACGTCGATGCAAAAAGCAAGGGTGCACAAAAGGTCTCATTTCAGCTTCGGCAACTTGTTGACTGCAATTTTAAGAAAAGAGCATATTTAGGAGGAGCCAGCAGACCATAAGTTGCCACATAACCCGAAGAAGGTAGATCTCATGAAAATCAAAGATCGAGAAACTGGTCAAGGCATCAACCTTACCACTGCTCAGAGACATGCTCGAGATGAGAGTTTTTTCCGCCATCTGTATGGCATGACTAGGTTCGCTATGATGAATGGGGGTTGTGTGCCGACTGATGCAGAGCTTCAGCAGTTGGACTATGACTATCAGATTAATGAGCATGCTGGGGCCATGTGTGGAGTGGGGGTAAATTTTGAAGAACCTCTAGATGATGATGTGCTGACAGACGATGATCACCAGCTGCTAGACTCTGATATGGAGGACAACTCTGATGATGAAGACTCTGATGATGATTCTGACGGAGGGGGTATGACCCCGGATGTAGAGGAGGAGTTTGACTAACCAGGTTTTTGCTTATTTATTTACACTAAGGGTAGTGTATTCCATATAAGTGTGGGGTGCGGATATATGTTTGCGGATTGTCTTGTCTGCTGTATTGCGTACTACTTGCCCGCATTTATTCTATAGTCATTTTGATTTAGTCATAGTTAGTTAGTTAAAATTACTCAGATTTTTGCATGAAATTGTTCTTATAGACGGCATGGCATTATAACAGGAGTTTGTGCTAAATCACTACTATTGAAACATTTAGGCTCTAAGTTGTGACTCATGCTGTGATAATTGTTTGTAGTTTAATTCATTTATCTGTTGGGTCAAGAATCTATAATGCTCCCAATTAATTTGAACATGTGCAATGTGTGTGTAAGGTTATTGTATATTCTTTGTTGCGGCTGATGCTAGAACTTGCCTAGTGTGTGTGTGAAGCGAAATAAAGATTGTGAGTTTAGGAGATGATTTAGGCATTTCTTTGGCAGCCCTGATTTTTTATCTTCTTTTTACCTACCTATGTACATTGTCCTAGTGAACACCCATTGATCCTTTAGCTATTTTCTTTGGCAACCCCATATGTAGCCTAATCCATTTTTTTTTAAAAGACCATAATTTGATCCAAAAGCTCCTAAGCGCTTTAAATTGTAGAATCAAGTTGAGTAAGGAGTGGTAAAATAAGAGGAAAATGGTGAAAGTGATGCCCCAAAATTTAGTTATTGGTACATGAAAATATTGTGATCGAGGGTGGCTATCATAGGGATGCTAAAAAAAATAAAAAAAAATAAAAAATAATAATAATAAAAAAAAAGTGATATATTCCCATCATAGTATTTTTGATTGAGTAACAAAATGGGTGAAAAGGGATTGGTAGATGAAAGGAAGGGAGAGTGGTTGTTAAAAGTTATTGTAAATGGCATAAGGTAGTGTATTAAAGTACTTAGGGAGCATAGTCACCATTTCTGGCCAAAATAGTCCTACCCGTCCCTTTAGCCTACTTTACAACCTGTAAAGACCAATTTGATCCTAACCTGAGCATTCTGATATTAGTGGAGCATTACACTAAGGGAAAGCATATGGTCATCAGTTGTAATCTAAGAATTCTTTGTGAGAGTGAGAGCAAGCAAGTTCTTATACCCATATGTCTGAAAATTGCAAAACTATGAGTGATTATGGGTAACATTTTGTGTGAGCGCACATGGTTGATGATTGTTGGGTAGTTTTATATGATTTTTTGGCTTAACTTGTGAAAACGAATTAACCAACTTAATGAGTCTATGTTGGAGGGTGAGTTGTTTCTAGTAATGATCAAGAAATCTAGTCCTTGTTAATAATTCCAGTGTATGTCTTGTTGAAAATTTTGTGTTGCTCTTGTGAATTTTAGTTAGGTATTCACATAGATGTACTATTTTGTTTGAGGAAAAACAAATCTTTAAGTGTGGGGTGGTGATGTTGGGAGTATTCATATGTCTAAGCACCATAACTTACCCATGTTTTAGCTAAGTTTTGAGGATAAAATACATAATTCTTGCACTTTTAGTCTATTTTTAGTTAAGTGAGCTGACCTATGTGATTAGCATGCTTTTCAGGTTCTAATTAGGAAAATTTCAGCACTTTGGGGACCTGTGGACAGCAAAGGAAAACCTCACATAAAAAGGAAAGCAGCTCTTGGACTGAATGTGACGCATGGGAACTTTTTCCCTAGCAAACTCAACATTTTTAAATAGTTAAGGATGCAGTAGCAATTTATTAGAGAAGGATGTTATTAAAAGCATGATTGCTGAATTTTTAGTTCAATATTCACACTATTCACATTTTGTATTATTTTGAAAACAAGAGAAAGCAACTTAGCTTGAGGACAGAGAGAGAGAAATGTGTTTCTCTCTTAATTTTGCTAGTCACCTTCATCACCAAGATCGTTCTAAGTTTTGGTATGATGAATATTTCTATGTTGATTTCTGTTTTATTCATGAGTAGCTAAGTTAATCTGTTAGGGTTATGGAAACCTTGTAGTATACTCTCTCTTGCTATGGGTTTTTTTATTTATGATGTGTTAATCCACTTATATCATTACTCTCTTCATTTTGATTGAATTCTCATGGTTGCAAGCATAGGGAATGCTCCATTATAGCAATAACTTGTTCGATAGAAAAGTTATTGCTTGGAAAAGAGAGTGTGATGAAAAAATAGGGTTTCCAACCTCTATTTTATACGTTAATGCCCTAGCAGGATTAACTTCTTGGAGAGTTCGTACAATTTGTTGTACACTTTGGATTTGAAAGAACTAAGGTGAATAAATCCTTGATGGTTGAAAAACACTTGGATTTAGAATTAGCATACGTCTCTCTATAAGTGCATGCATGTATAAAATCCGTATTACTCATAGTTAATAGAGAAGTAGAAGCTTCAAGGTGGACATAACCCTAACTTTTCATTCTCTGTGATCAAATATAATTATACATATCATCTCATCGTTACACTTATAATATTATTGTGCACTTAAACCAAATCGCCCTTATCTTGGAACCTTCGACCAACAGTCTAATAATCATTGCAATACTTAGTGATCATAGTATTCCTTGTGGGATTCGACACCCAACCCAGTTGGGTTCTATATTTAATAGCGACCGCTTGCACTTTCTAACGAGTTGTAATTTAGGCGTATCATGGGACAAGCCCCCAACTACCTCTAACTAATAAATTACTGAATCTACTATAATACTAAAATAAAATATTATCCTCAATAGATGAGAGCTCACTACTAAATCTGCTGTTTCTAACTTAATCTGACTAAGCACGATCAGGAACCTAAACATTTGAACCTATGATATAAGACATCATAGCAGAAGAAATGAGTATGCGATTAGTACATGGAATATACTGGTATGCTTAATGAGGTAAGGCTTAAATGCATGGGTTTATATGCATGAACTGTAAGTGACTAAGTGATATGAAAATAACTGAATGAGAGTACACGGATAACTAAAGTTGTTGTAAAACTAAGTATGAAATACTATGCATATACATATATATATATATATATTATATCTATGATTTATACTGAAACTTAATACTGAGTTTTACTAACTGAGGAACTGATATATGAGATTACTGATAGTCCTCATTCTGTAGAACTAAACTGAGTTCTATACTGAAGACTAAAACTAAAGCTATGGGATATAAAAATCTTACTGGCATGCCCCTCTCTAAAATAATTGGGGTCCAAACTGTAACCCCAGTTGGAAGGGTATCAGTACCGTGCCACGGGATTAGACACTAGTTGTGTGGATCCACTAAAATGTCATCCAGAAGGACTAAGGGTCACCCTTTATTGGAAGGTTCCCCGACGAAAATTGTATTACCCTCAACTGGCAGGTTGATATCTCAACCTACACTGGCTACGTAGTTCTACAATGCAAGGACTGCTACAAAGGATCACACCTTCTACTGATAAGAGAGCCCCCATCCTTGGGTTTGTTCGGTGCTGAATCGTAATCCCAACTTAATGACACTGATTATTAAAATGATCTAAAATGGACTGAGTTTCACTGAGTTCTGTAACTGGCTGAGTACTGCTATTTATAAAATTACTAAGACTATT
>NW_025830138.1:247933-396442 GCF_002878395.1 Capsicum annuum | reverse complement strand
TCTGTAACTGGCTGAGTACTGCTATTTATAAAATTACTAAGACTATTCTGTAGCTACTATAATCTAGGTAAACAACTAGAAATTTTGGGTATTCAATTCCCCCAGGACTCGATAGAATGAATATTAAAACATGGCACAATCTTGAAAGCATACTAGCTAGTCACTTAGTCATAATTCATTCATTGAGATATTCTGTCAAACACTTGCAAGGCATGAACTTGTACATGAATGGGAACACATGCTAACACGTCATTATTGCACTATTCAATTCATTTATGCAATTTAACAAACAGTTGGGTAGTATGATTATTTCATATAATAATAATGAACATATTTATAAATACCAAGGCTACTACATTTAACTCATAAATGCTTGGATTGAACATTAAAATCACATAATTCATCACCCATGGGATCTTAATTTCATGAAACTTGTAATTAATCATGGATCAAAGACCATATAGCAATACACATATGAACACAATTCAATTCAAACATGTAATTCATAGAATCTCAATCCTGTATTTTGAAAAATTATTCTTGGGATCCATGGGTTGTAAGGACTCATGAATGAATATCTAAAATACCTGGGAAGATGACTTCTTGAAGTTTCTTGGTGAAATTCTTGAGGATTGCTCCTGTTTCTTGAAGGCTAGGGTTTTGTTAATTGGGAGAATGATCTTGATATTGGGGAAAATTGAATCAAAATAGTGACTAATTAGGTTATTAGGGATTAAATCTCGTGTTTGGGGATGATTAGGGTCATGGAAAAAGACCCAAATGCCCCTGGAAAGAATTAAATTTTTATCACTGAAAATCCCAATTTTGGCCATTACCGCGATGCGGTGGCCTCATGGTGAGCCACTGGATTTTGAAGGCTAGTGCAGTCAAAGAACAAGTTTGAAATTATGCATTGGTTTGATAAGGAGGTATCACAGAGTCTTACTAGAAAGTGACAATTACGAAATGGCACTCCAGCGCGATGTGCCATTATCGTTTTAACATACTGGAAAAAGCCAATTGTGAACTGGTTCTTCGTCGCGATGCATTGAAATCTTAGAATTTCACTTGAAACTTACAATTGCCATTTGTCCTATCACTGCAATGCGGTGCTACTTAGATTGGCACTCTGTTTTACTGAAAGGGCCATTACTTGTCACCTAGATTTCAAATTTGAGCGAAATTCATATCATTAGAAAGCTGACTGAATTTCCTACACAATGGTGGGTCTTACGCTGGAAAATTCTATGTGTATAAAAAATATAGAAATTCTCTTGTACTGATAGGTAAACTAATCTAGGGAAATATGGGGTATTACAATACCTCCTCTTTGGGAACATTCATCCTCTAATGAGACTAATTAAGATAAAAAGACCGGTAGACTCCATTTATACAAACACTGAACATGCACAACTGAAACATGACTAAGCTAAGACTGTTGATAAACTAAGATTACACACTGAACATACATAACTGAAGCATGATTACATGGCTAAATTTATTCATGAATTCATGATTGTCATAAGAATGACATGCAATGGTAACTGATACGAAGTTTGTAACTGTAATTGAAGATGGAACTAAGTAAATCTAAGAAAGGCTGTTACCTCAAGCTGAGTCTGAGTTTGCATAAAAGAAGTGAGGATACTTGGTCTGCATATCTGCTTCTACTTCCCAAGTAGCTCCATCAATGGACTGGTTGCACCAAAGAACTTTGACCGAGGTAATTTATTTGTTCCTTAGTCTGCGAACCTGAAGATCAAGGATTTGGACTGGGACCTCTTCAAAAGAAAGATCACTTTGAATTTCTACACCTTCTAAGAGGACTACAACTACTAGTTCACCAATGCATTTCTTTAGCAAGGAGACATGAAACACAGGGCACACTGAAGCTATGTCTAAAGGCAGCTCAAACAGTAAGCTACCTTTTTGAAATGGCTAAGAATTCTATAAGGATCTATATATCGGGGGCTGAGTTTCCCCTTTTGCCAAATCTCTTCACACCTTTCAAGGGATAGAATTTCAAGTACATAAAATTGCCAGTCTCTAACTCGAGATTCTTTCTTCTCACATTTGCATATGATTTCTATTGGGTTTAGACTACCCTAATCCTTTCTCTTATCAACTGAACTTTCTCTAAGGCATCAAACACCAAGTCAGGCCCCTTCATGGGAGAGATTTTCAAGTATATAAAATTGCCAGTGTCTAACTAAAGATTCTTTCTTCTCACATCTGCATACGATTTCTGTTGGGTCTAGGCTGCCCTAATCCTTTCTCTTATAAACTGAACTTTCTCTAAGGCATCAAACACCAAGTCAGGCCCTACTACTATTGTTTCACCTACCTCAAACCAACCAATTATAGATATATATTTCCTACCATAAAGAACGTTAAACAGATCCATCTACCTACTAGAATGATAACGGTTATTAAATGCGAATTCGATCAAAGTCATGTGGTCATCCTAACTACCTTTAAAATCAATAACGCAAGCCCTTAACATATATTATAGAGTCTGAATGGTCCTTTCTACTTGACCATCTGTCTGAGGGTGAAAAGTTATACTGAGGTAAACTTGGGTACTAAGACCCTTTTGGATTGCTTTCTAGAAATGAGAGGTAAACTGAGTACCTCTTTCTGAGGTGATAGATAATGGAACAGTGTGTAACCTAAACAACTCTCTGAGATAGATCTTGTTATAGTCCTCGATTGAATAAGAAGTATGGACTAGCAAGAAATGGGCTGATTTGGTCATCTTGTCTATAATGACCCAAATTAAATCATGTTAACGCCGAGTACGAGGCAAGTCTATCACCAAATTCATGGTCACTTCTCCTACTTCCAAGTGGGGATACTAAAATTCTTCCTAGACCCACTTGGATTGTGATGTTTAATCTTAACCTACTGACATGTAGAGCACTTAGCTACAAACTCTATAATGTCACTCTTCATTCCACTCCACTAATAGATCTCCCGTAAGTCATGGTACATTTTAAAGGGCGCTGGATAAATAAAGTAACACGCACCATGTGCTTCTGCAAAAATTCATTATCTTAACTCATCAACACATGGAAAACAAAATCTACCCTAGCAACATAATACATCAACACCCCCTTGGGAGAAAACCTCCACTTTCTGATCTCTGACTAACTCTTTTAGCATGAACAGACTGGGATCTCTATCTTACTTTTCCTATACTTTGGGAGTTGAATCGACTAAGCAGACACCTAGTCGAGCAAGTTGAAGAACTTCCTAAACTAAATTCTTCTTATCATTGTCAACATGAGCAACACTATCCATGGACATCCTACTTAGGAAATCTACCACTACGTCGGCCTTGCCCGGATGGTATAAAACACTCATGTCAAAATGTTTCAACAACTCTAACCACCTTCTCTGATGGAAATTCAAATCTTTCTGAGAGAAGACATACTGCAAGTTTTTATGATCAGTGAACCAATCTATATGAACCCCATATAAATAGTGCCTCTAAATCCTTAAAAAAAACACTACTGCCGCTAACTCAAGGTCATGGCTAGCGTAATTCTTCTCTGGGGCTTAAGTTGTCAAGAGGCATAGGCTATGACCTTACCTCTATTCATTAATACACATCCCAAACCTACTCTGGATGCATCACAGTACACAACGAACCCATCTTAACCATCTAGAAATATCAAAACTAGGGGTGAGGTAAGTGTAGGCTTTAATTCTTGAAAACTCTTCTCACAAGAATCTGATTGCTAAAACTTGACTTTCTTCTAAGTAAATTTGGAAATAGGGGATGCAATATATAAAAAACCTTCAACAAACCATCGGTAATAGCCAGCCAATGACAATAAACTCATGATATCTAATGGAGAAATAGGTCTAGGCCAGTTTCTCACTGCTTTGATCATTTGAAGAACAACACTAATGCCATCATCAAAAACAACATGGCTAAGGAAAGCTACTGACCTTAGCCAAAATTTGCACTTACTAAATTTAGCAAACAACTGATGGGCTCTGAGAGTCTAAAGTATGATTTTGAGGTGATCTGCATGATCATTCTCGCTATGGGAATAGACAAGAATGTCATCAATGAAGAATATAATAAACATGTCCAAGTACTTCTTAAACACACAATTTATTAAGTCCATGAAAGTTGTTGGAGCATTAGTGAGACCAAAGGACATAACTAGAAACTCGAAGTGACCATATTGGGTTTGGAAAGCTATTTTTGAAATGTCAAATATTCTGACTCTAAGATGATGATAGCCAGATCTGTGGTCTATCTTAGAAAAGTAATTATCGACCTAAAGTTGGTCAAATAAGTCATCAATTCTAGGAAGTGGGTATTTTTTCTTGACTGTGACTTTGTTCAACTAAGGATAGTCTATACACATCTAGAGTGAACCCTCTTTCTTATGAATGAATAAGACTGGTGTGCCCCATGGGGAAATGCTAGGTTCGATGAACCCTTGTATAAAAGGTTTTTTAGCTCTCTGAGTTTAGCTGGAGCCATTATGTATGGAAGAATAGAGATAGGCTGAGTGTTTGGAAGAAGGTCTATTCGGAAGTTGATTTCTCTCTTGAGAGAAACTCTAGAAATATCTTCGAGAAACACATCTGAGAATTCATTTACTACTGAAACTTACTCAAGAATAGGAGCCTCTGAACTAGATTTTTTGCCCCGCACAAGATGATAGACACATACCTTAAATATAATTTTTCTCGATCTAAGGTATGAAATTAACTGACCCTTAAGCGTTGTAGCACTACCCCTCTATTCAAGGACTGGTTCATTTGGAAAATAAAAATAAACAATTTAGTTTCTACAATCAACTGAGGTATAACATGAATGGAGCCAATCCATGTTAAGAATAACGATAAAATCCATAATCTCTAACTCTACTAAGTCTGGTGAAGTGAATTTCTAAGATATCTTAACCAGAAAGTTCCAGTATACTTATCGAGATATGATGAATAGGCTTATTAGGGTAGAGACTGAGAATGGTTCTATTAAAATCTCTGGTATGACCTTAAAGTCTATTGCTTTGTAAGGAGTTACAAAATATAGAGAAGCTCCCGGATCTAATAAGGTATAAATATATAAATGAAAGATTTGTAACGTACCAGTGACCACATGAGGAGAACTATCCTGATCATGTCTGGACTAAAGTGCATAAAAACTGTTTGGGCGCTGCCCACTAGCGGCATTGGAAGTGGCACCCTGCTGATTCAGGAGACTGAACTGTGCTGGGAGATAATTGTACTGACCCTATGAACCTATCTGAGGATAATCTCTTATCTATGGCCTGACTTGCCACACCCAAAGAATACATCACTACTAGCTCTGTAGATACCCTAATGGTTTCTACCATATTTTTGGCAAAAAAGATTTGTTCAAGCACTGCTGACACTACCTTAAGACTTAGAGCCTGATGCCCTATCTTTGTTACTAATTTGGAATTTAGGTACCGAGGCACTGGCTGGGGACAGAGATGGATCTAAAGATTTTGGAAGAAATTGAGAATGGTTACCACCTTTTAACTTAGGCTGAGTAAAATTAAATCTACCAATTTTGGCTATCTTGTTTTCCCCCTCTCTCTCTTTCCTTATTCTTAGCCTCTTCTATCTGTTGGGTATAGACCATGAGCCTGGATATATAAATCTTCTTAATTAAAATTTTGGTCCTGCACTCCTTGACCACACTCTCTTACACCCTAGATATAAAATTACTCATTCTGGACCTATTATCAGCTACTACATGGGGAGCATATTTGGCTAATTGAGTAAACTTGAGGGAATACTCTTTCACACTCATGTTTCCTTTCTTAATATTGATGAACTCTAATAGATTAGCTTTTCTCGACTCTAAGGAAAAAAATCTATCTATGAAAGCAGTAGCAAACTCTTCCTATTCTATGGGCTCTGCGTCTGTCCCCCTGTCTACCTTCCACTAGTTAAACCACGTATGAGCTACACCTTATTCCTGATAGGAAACTAACTCAGCACCCTCACTAGATGTTATTACTATAATATCTGTGACTGTCTTCACCTTATCGAGGAACTCATGTGGATCCTCTTCAGATTTATAACCTAAAAACAACGGCGGGTTTATTTGGGTTAAGTCTTGAATACTAGTTGTAGTAGTATTGGCCATTGGATTGTCCTAAGTACCTTCTAGCCATTTATTCTAAGCATCTACATCATTGGCTAGGGTGGTGAACATACCTTTAAAATTTTTATGGGAGACATGCTTGTCCAGGGGAGCTGACTGAACGGGCTGAGGTGCTGGATGATATCTACTTCTTCTTTTGTTAGATTTTATGGGAGGTATTTTCTATAAACGGAAGAAATAAATGAATTAGATTAAGATTTTAACTTGAGATCATGCTCGCTTGCACGATATGAATACTAAAAGAAGGGAAACTTTCCTAAAAATATTTTGTAGCCTCTTGCCCATAAGTGTGGCGCGCTTCACACCCATGCAAAGTACTCTACGCAGATTTCAAACTCCTTAGGACTCTTTTGAACCTTAGGATATGATACCAAGTTTTTAATGCCCCAAGTTTGTACCCCAGACGGTACACGGCGTTTATGACCTTGAAGGACCACAAGCTAATCCATGACTGGTACCTACTGTAAGCACTGAATAATAATACTAAAATAATGCAAAAGTTAGGCTAAAATTCCATAAAGTTCATAAATATGAATACTGCAAAATATAGCAACCGGTCATAATATCTGAAAAATAAATACTATCTGAACTTGTCCAGTCAGAAAATCTTCGAACTGAATTGTCTGAATGTGGAGTTGATGGGACAATCCCCCAACTACCTCCAATTAATAAAATACTAAATCTACTATAATTCTAAAATAAAAGATTATCCTCAATAAATGAGGACTCACTATTGAATCTACTGTTGCTAACTGAATCTAGATAAGCGTGGTTAGGAACATGAGCATCTGAGCCTATGATATGAGACATCATAGAACAATAAACGACTATACCATCAGTACATAGAATGTAATGGTATGATAGATGAGGTAAGGCTGAAATGCATGGGTTTATATTTATGACCCATAACTGACTGTGTTATGTGAATATAACTTAATAAGAGTACATGGATAACTAAAGCTGTTGTAAACACTAGGTATGTAACACTGTGCATATACATATATATATATATAATGTATCTGAGATTTATACTAAAACTGAATACTGAGTTTGATAACTAAGTAACTGATATTTGAGATTACTGGTAACTGAGTGACTGTTACTGACATTCCAAATTTTGTAGAACTCTACTAAGTTCTATACTGGAAAATGAAACAAAAACTGTGGGAGGTAATAATCTAATCGACATGCCCCTCTCTGAACTAATTGGGGTCCAAATTATAAGCCCAGTTGGAAGGGTATCAGTACCATGCCATGAGTATAGACATGTAACGCCCCAATTTTCTGAACTGAAATGCTACACGGTGCTCATAACCTAAAGGACCATAAGCTAAACTATGACTGATATCTGTACTTGTAAGGAACATAATATCTCATAAAATATGCAGAAACATGAACTGTAAGGCCATAAGGTTCAATCCTAATACATATTTGAAAAATATGGTATAATAATACCAAAAAAGAACATAAATACTGAAGTTTGAACATATAATCTCACATCTAGTCTGAAAGCCTCTAATTGAACTGAATAAGGACTTGATGGGACATGTCCCCAAATAACTCCAACTACTAAAATAAACTGAAAAATGAAATAGAAATGAAATCATCATGTCCTCGAAGGATGAGGACTCACGTCTAACTTTGACCACTGATCCTGGAATCTACTGCTGATTTGGAGCTCATGCCTCTGAACCTATGGTGTAACATAAGAGAAAGAACTATAGTGAAATACGTTAGTACGTCTAAATGTACTGAGTATACGAATGAGGTAGGCTAAATGCAAAGGGTTATATGCTTGAAAAATTTTGACTGATATGAACGTGAAAGTACATACATGCATACGTAACTGTAACTGAACTCGTGGAGATATTGACTACTGAGTTTGAATACTGACAACATGAGTGCACTGATAATGAGATTATGAAAGACTAAGTTTACTAATATTAATACGTCAATCACTAATAAGTGATAGATCTGATACTGTATTACTGAATATTGGGAGACTAATCCTATATTACTGATAAAGGAATGATTGTTTCTGATAGTTCGAATAATAAAAAACTGGTATGATTGACTGTATCTGACAGTCCTAAAGTTGAGTACTGATAGCACGAGTTTTGATAACTTTTGTGATTGATAGCATAAGTTCCTGTATCTGACAGTCCATAAATCTAAAGGAAACTATCTGAGTTTAATTTTATTTTTGAGTTGACTGTATCTGACAGTCCTGATATACTGAAATTTAAAGAACTATCTGAGTTCTTTACTGAGACTGGGTAGCTATAGTTGATAGTCCTAAAATTTGTAACTAAAACTGTGGGAAGTACCTGCCAGTATAGGGTTCTCATAGCTGTCCTTACCAGTGGCGTAGTTTTCTAATTGACATGTCCCAAATATGCTATAATAGCTAAGCTGGGGACCAATCTCTGCCCTGACTAGAGGGGTGTCCATACCACGCCACTGGTAAGGACAACTGTGAGAACCCTATACTGGCAGGTACTCAATGAGAATGGTGGGAACCTTAAACTAACGGTTTAATCCACCTCATCAACCCTAATCTGACAGGTTATGATTCTGGCTATGTAGTTCTAGAACACAACGATGACGACTAAGAATCATACCCTGAACTGGCGGATGAGTTCCCATCCTTGGGTTCACTCGGTGCTAACTTCTACTCCCATATGAAGTACACTGAATAGAATAACTAAGTTGAACTGAGTAACTGAACTGAACTGATTAGAAGAATTGATACTGATTAACTAGACTGATACTAGTGGTATTGTTTAGTAGAGCTAAACTAAGTTTACTAGACTCTAATGACTGATGGAATGTATTGAGTTCTGAGGACTGGTTGATTGTACTGAATTTACTGAGATTGACTGTGAATACTGAGGTTGCTGAGGTTACTAAGCACTAAGATTACTGAGATTACTGGACTACTGAGATTATTGAGATTTTTGAGTTTTCCTGAGTCACATGACTAACTGAATTTTATAGATCATGGCTTGACTGAGAGTATCGTGAAAACATGACATGGCTCTAGTCACACAGCTATATTTTTTAGGTACAAGTACCCCCAGGACTCGATGGAAGGAAACTGACACAACTTAAATTTCTTGAGTACACGACCATCAATAAAAATCCATAATACATGAGTGGGGGATTTCATGAAGTACATGGTCATCATAATATCTATCATGAATAGGAATGTTTATAATCAAGTCATAAATCTCATATTCTAATATCATAGGCATTCCGACAACATATACTATTCATGGCAACTGCATGGAAACCATTCAAGCATAAGGGAACGACAACATGTAACATTTAGTTCATATTATAATGATTTGGGGTTATTATACTTCATGTATTGATTCAACATCTCAAACATGGTAGGAAAAGCATTGATATATTTTGTGTAGATAATTTATATCTCTATTATCATACAAGCTTTATACATCCACAATAACAACACATAATTTGCATGGAAATTCATATTGGAGTGTATGACTAACATGAACTTGTTATTTAGATATCATGATATCATGTAAATATGAAGTTCTAACATACTAGGCATTTTATTGAACACCTTGCTTGCATACTTTAAGGCATAGGTGGATTTCATACTTGTATTCTATCAATCCATCTAAAGATCATATTTTTCAACTAACAACATAACTTTCATGAGATATACAGTCACGATACTATTATATAGCAAAACAAACAAGCATCAACATGGGTATGATCATATCACCACAATCAACCAAGCTTTTGCACTTGAAAGATTCATTCTTGAACTCCATGGACGAAAGGAATTCATGGATGAACATTACGCATACCTTGGAAGGGAGGTTCTTGATGATTGACAGAGGAATTTCCTTGAAATTGGATCTTCAAGCTTAATTATGCAACCCTAGTTGTTTTTCTCTTTTAGTGCTCTTGGATGATGAGCTTTTAGATTTTAATAGGGTTGTAATGTGTTTAGAAGCTATATATTTTGTAGGGTTAAGTTTAGGGACATGTAAAGAGTGTTAAAAGACTTAATTAACCTTAAAATAACTCAAAACGGAGTGTTTTTGGCACCTGGAACTGACTTAGGCGGCGCCCAAGTGATTGATTAAGCTATATTGGGCGGTGACTAACCAATCACCAATGTTTGGGTTGGGTGGCGCCTAACCAATCACCTATCCTTACTATCTCTCACGAAAAAGGGCATAACTTTTCACTCGGGTATTGGATTAAGGCAAAATTGGTATCGTTGGAAAGCTAATTTGATTATCTACAATTTGGTGGGTCTAATTCAGCTAAATTACCACATTAACATCGAGTTATACTCATTCAAAGATAACCCTTTGAAAATTGAACACTAAAACTTGATGGATTCAAAAACTCTTAGCTTATATTACCTCAATTGACTCATATGAACATGCTTAATGTATCATAAACTGTCTTATTGCTAGGATACTCATTGTATGTTATGCACTAAAATGCTACTCAAATAATAGGCGGTTTCATAACATACGGGGTATTACAAGATACTGGCTGTGTGGATCCACTAAAATGTCATTCCGAAGGACTAAGGGTCACCCTCTACCGGTAGGTTCCCTGATGAGAATGGTATTACCCTTAACTGGTAGGTAAAAATCTTATCAACCCTCAACTGGCAGGTTGATATCTCATCCTGTGCTGGCCATGTAGTTTTGGAATGCAAGGACTGCTACCAAGGATCACACCCTCTACTGATAAGTGAGCCCCTATTCTTGGGTTTGATCCGTGCTGAATCCTAATCCCAACTGAATGAAACTGATTATCAAACTAAACTGAACTGGACAAAGTTTCACTAGTTTTGTAACTGGCTAAGTACTACTGTTCGTTACATTACTGAGACTATTCTGTAGCACCGTAATCTAGGTTAACAACTAGATTTTTTGGGTATTAAATAATCCTAGGACTCGATAGTATAAATAATATTACATGGCATAATTTTGAAAGCATACTAGCTAGTCACTTAGTCATAATTCATTCATTGAGACATTTTGTCAAACACTTGCAAGGCATGAACATGTACATGAATAGGAACACATGCTAACATGTCATGATTGCACTATTCAATTCATATATGCGTTTTAACAAACACTTGGGGAGCATGATTATTTCATATAATAATAATGAACATATATATAAATACCAAGGCTACTACATTCAACTCGTAAATGCAAGGATTGGACATGAAAATCAAATAATTCATCACCCATGTTATCTTAATTTCATGAAACTTGTAATTAATCATGGATTGAAGACCATATAACATTACACACATGAAAATAATTCAACTCAAACATGTAATTCATGGAATCTCAATCTTGTATTTTGAAAAAGGATTCTTGGAATTCATGGGTTCTAAGGACCCATGAATGAACATCTAACATACCTGGAAAGATGAGTTCTTGAAGTTTCTTGGTGAAATTCTTGAGAATTACTTTTGGTTCGTGAAGTCTAGGGTTTTGTTAATTGATTTTGGGGGAAATTAAATAAAAATAGCGACTAATTAGTATATTATGGATTAAATTTCATGTTTGCAAATGATTAGGGTCATGGAAAAAAAACCCAAATGCACCTGGAAAGAATTAAATTTTAGTCACTAAAAATCCTAATTTTGGCCATCACCACGATGCGGTAGAATCGTGGTGAGCCATTGGATTTAGTCGGCTAGTGCAGTCAAAGGATAAGTTCGAAATTGCACATTGGCATGACATAGAGGTATCACAGATTCTTAATGGAAAGTGACAATTGCAAAATGGCACTCCAGTGCACCATTATCGCATTGACACACTAGAAAAAGCCAATTGGGAACTGGGACTTCTCCTTGATGCTCTGGAATCATGAAGTTTCACTGGAAACTGACAATTGCCATTTGTCCTATCACCGCAATGCAGTGCTTCTTTGTATGGCACACTATTTAACTAAAAGGGCCATTACTTCTCACCCGAGTATTGGATTTGGGTAAATTTTATATCATTAGAAAGCTAAATAAATTTCCTACATAATGGTGGGTCTTAGTGTATTGAAAATTTTATATAGAAATTCCCGAGTACTGATAGCTTAACTGAGCTAGGAAAATATAGGGTATTAAAACTAGCTATAATCGATATGCCCCAAATTTATTATCGGGGTCCAACCTAAAACCCAGTTGGAAAGGTGTTAGTACTATTCCATGAGTACTAATGCTAGCTATGTGGATCCACTAATTTGATGTCCCAATGAAATAGGGTGTCATACCTAACTAATGCGGGCCCCCTCAAAATCTACGGTGGCACCGTAGGTCTTGAACTTAAGGACCTCTACTAATGTATCATGCCTAACTGATGAGGAGGACAAATATCTCATGCCTAACTAGTAGATGAGATGCCATCCTTACACACACTCGCTGCCAAGTTGTTACTCCTAACTAAAAGACACAAATTCTAAATTAAACTCGGCTTAACATAACAAACAATTTCTTATAATAACCGACTGAATGAAAATGCTCATGGTTTATCTAAAATTATTCTGAAAATACTGAAATTATGTAAATATCTAAGTATCAGGTATTCATAACCCTCCAGCACTGAATAAAAATGACAGTACAGGCTTGTAACAGCTTCAAAACCATAATATGGAATCAGTCTACAAAATCCTTCTCTTTTGCATTTCATCAAACATGTGGAGATTAAAACGTTAACATCGAGATGCTTTATAATCATGATGAGGTAGTATGATTACATAACAAAAACCATTTATTGAGGGTTTATCCTGAATTTCATGAACATGACATGAGACCTTCAACATCCAAAACATACTATAATCCAATCCACTTGAAAGCAATTGTAATCTTAACTTGAAATAAAAATAACAAGTAATTCATGGAGAATATTAATTAAAATCATGGAAAAAATCATAATTCAACATTAAAATGGGATTCTTGGATTCCATGGTGAAAAAAGCCTTGAACGAACATCACACATACCTTAAGCCTTAATTCTTGAAAGAGAAACACAATTCTTTAAGCTCCCTTAAAGATTATTAGATAGGGAGACTTGAATTATTTGTTTTTCTTGAAGAGAATGAAATTGAATTTGATGTTCTTAGGAGAGGATTAGGGTTTCTTTAATAGAAAATTAGAGAAGAATGGGCAAATGACTCCCAAATTGCTGATATAAGTTAGGTTATGACGACGTGGATTAAGGGAAAAATATGGTACTGCCCATCAGACATTTAAATTCATAAATGGAATGTAAATTGACTCATCACTATGACTAGATGAATGCCTTACTGTTATACCCACCGCGATGCACCATAATTGCAGTCAGGTTCTGGAATCAAAATCCAAATGTGCCCCAATCCTTGTCAAAAAAATTTAAAACTTCCCTGAGATATTTTGTTTACATCCCTAAACATGAATTAACTCAAAAACCTACATCTCTAGGTTGGGAAGACTAATTTAAAAATCCTCAAAGTTAAAAGGCCAAAAATATGACTAAGCCCCTAACACTTAGTTAAATTTTCAGGCTTTAAGCCTCTTATAAATGTAACTAGGGGATGAACTAAGCTAAGTAAAATATGGGGTATTATACATACCAAAAGATACCTACTACTTTGGATAATAAATTGAAGTGAGAGGGAGCAACATTGGTTGCTTATCCGACGGCCAATTATGACATTAATTTTGATGTTATTTATCCTTGGCTGAGGTAACTAATTTTCCATTCCCTTGTATTATTTGGAAGATATGTGATGAGAATAGAGTGCGAGATACTAGGTATTGATATGAGGGAACCTATGACCACGACTGTGCAGAAGAAAACCATGAAGGGCTTAGCACCTTCAGGTACTTCTAGGAGATCAAGACTGTAGGCAGCAGAATCATATGCCCAGTTTGAGGATCCAAGAGTTTTTGTAGAGCATGATGCGACACATAAGATGATATGAGTGTTGGTATTGATATAGAGATAAGCGAGAAAACAGAGGCTCCCAATTTGATTACATAGGGTGAAGGGACACATGCTACTTCTTCTTCAGCCAGACTTCTACCTTATAGACGATTGGTGCATCTACAGAGCCCGCTTACCTATCCACTATAGATCCTGTGACATGTATGATTCTATATCCAGTAAGCTTTTGTAGAGCTTAGTTGATGGACAGAGGTTCACAGTTGCTCAATTAAAGATTGTTGAGACCAATGTGATTAACCTCTTTGGGCAGATAAGATCAAGGGTTAGGACTAGATTTGACTCAGTTGAGGCTCAATAGAAGTCTACTTAGAGAGCCACCTGCCAGAGTTTTATGCTGAATTTTAGACAAGGATTGACGAGCTAGAGAAATGGGTTACATCTTGATATAAAAAAAATAGGTGCACCAAACCTAGTTAAGTTGAAGGATGATTTTGACATCCGACGAGTAAAGGTACTCTCTCTTTCATAGAACCATATAGTAGCTACTACCTTAATTATATCCTCTGTGTTCTAGAAGTCACATCCTCATGCACTGGTACACTTTGATTTAATTATGGAGAATGATGAGAAGGTCTTAACAGTTGGGACTAAGAGAGGTCACTTAGACTATTTGCAGGATCTTAATATGATATAGGAGGAGGATGTTAAAAATACCAAGAATGAATCTTTACAGATTGCATTCATTAATAGGCAGTGGCTTGCATCTATACCAAAGGGTGCATCCACTAATAGTGCAACACTACCGTTGCCTCTACCAGCTGATATGCCCTCATCATGGAATGCTCTGGACTCGAGCACCTACTGTACCCCAGGTATGTTCTTACTTCCCTATGTTTTACGTTGTTTTAAAGCATTAAGGATAGTGCATAATTATTTTGTTGGGGGTGGTCATACCATGCCTCTGTAGATTTTCTTACCATACTTTTTTTCATGTTGGTAGCGGTATGGTTGTAGAACAGGCATGTCTAGGACAATTATGTTTCGTATTCTATATTTTTCTTCATACTGTGTTGTATTTTTGTCTAATTAGGAGATTTTGAGTATTTAGGGTAGTTGTCATGATTTGAATAATTAGATACCTCTCTAAAGTTTTTGAGTTTTTTGAACTATGTTGATGTATATATGTGTGAACTTTGTATATTTGATTATGGCATTAGGTTTAGGGATGTGTTAATTATTTGCTGACAATTATGTGAACTATAAAGCTAGTAGTTTGTGATATTGACCCTAGGGTATGTCTGTGTGTGACATACCTAGTTCCCTTTATATGTTGAATTCAGAACTTGGCCGGTTAGTCTTGCCTAGGTTGAAGTATAGTTGGTTAGGAAAGGATCATAGGCCATTTTTTATTTAGTCCAATTTTAGCCTAAATGACCTTCCATGTGTCAATGATATCCCTTTATCCTTGCTTTGTGCCTTGTAAGTCTATTTTTATTATTTTCACCATTCACCTTTCTATTTGTATTATACTTTACATGTTTTGGCCTAGGTCCTCATTGGATATTATGCACCTCAATATAGGCAAAATGCCTAAGTTAAAGGTATCTATCATAGGGGTGCATAGTGTAAAATGGGTATGAATAAGGTTAAAATAAGATAAGAAGTTAGTATGGGTGGGTGTGGTAGGAAAAGAAAAGAAAGAGAAAAAAACTAAATAAATTATGAAAAAAATGAAAAAAAGAATAAAAGACTACATCCAACTTGAATGTGCATAAAATAATTAAAGGGGAGAAATAAGGGCCGAATACGAAGAAAACTGGCTAATAAGAGAGACACCAAAGTCAGTGTAGTTCCAAGGACTTAGTAAATTGATATGTCCATATGTACAATACCAATCCCCAAGCCTACATTACAAGCCGAGAGAAGTCATATAGTGATCCTAACTTGACTATTTGAATTCTAAAGTGAAAAAATTAAGGGCAATCCTATGGTAGTTGACATGCTTTGACTAGAACTTCTTTGTTAAGCGTTAGTGTCTCTTGACCATCCCTGCATTGATATGCATAATTTCTTATGAGTGAGTGGGATATCTTTATTATGAGTGAACTTGAGTCATGTTGCTAGCTATTTGCTTGTTTCAGGTTGTGTAATTTGTACATTTGAGTGGTCATATGTAGCTAGTGTATTATCCATTCCTTCATCCTATTGTTTCCCATTGTTATGCTTCATGTTCATACACTGTTGGCTTGGAAAAAATATGGGAGGAGATGTTGTGATTTAAACTTAATGTGATGACTGGCTTCCTTTAATAGCTTAGATTCTCCTAGTTAAGGGTCATTTTTGTTTTATTGTGTTTTTGTTGCTTGAGGACATCTAAACATTTTAGGTTGAGGGTGTTGATGTGTTACAGAAATATAGCACTTTTGATGCTTAAAACAAGGAAAATATGCAAGTTTCTAGGGCCTTTTTATTAGATATGATCTACTTTGGGTGTATTTTGTAGGAAACTATGTTTTTGAGGATAAGTTTATGAAAAAGATATTTTTGGATACTTTTGGAGAGATTATGGATATTTGGTATGTTTTATCTCTTGATCGTGATCAATGTATGTTTGAGAGTCAAAGAAGAGCTGAAAAACTAACTTTCATCATGTACTAAGTGAACCTGCGGATGCTTGTTGACCTATGGACCACATGTAGACAAAGCAGGTGCCAGAATCCCAAAATCTTAAGAGATGACTTAGAGGAAATTATCCATCCCCAGCCTGTTGTCTACACATGTGCCCTATTCTAGACCACAGGTACAGAAAGCAGGTGGCCACCAACATAGTTTTCTCCTATTTCATTCGCACTTTATTTGTAGGGTTTCCTAATGTATTATAAATACCCATTATGTACTTTTTAGTAGGATTTACACACATTTGAAACCTCAAAACATATTTTGATTTAAAGATCTATCCTTAATCTTAGGAATTCCTTTTATTAAGTTTGATTGATTATTTAGCTTAAGGTTGTAGGTTCTTATTCATCTTATCATTATGATTTCATCTATTCTTTATATTATGAATATTATTGATTTCTCAACAATCATAAGCAACTAAAACCCATAGATAGCATTGTGGAAACCATAAAAAATTGACAAAGTAAAGAAAGTGTGATTGTTGATTTGAACTAATACTCGTGGAATGCATTTCTGTATCTTTTCTATGATTGATTTCTTAATGGGTGCTCAAATTAGTATCCCGCCTAGATATTGCTACTTACTCCAAAAGAGGATTAGGATTTAGGAAAAGATAAATACAATGATGAATTGGAGTTTAATTGTCCATCCATGTTTCTAGGTTCTATCTACATAAGATAGTTAGGTTTTATCTGATAACTAGAGACTCAAACGATAATAGTTAACTGGGATAAATATAATGGTTAGTACTGAGACACACTGAGACTCAAAAGGTAAAGGGTGAAATCTTTCTACTGGTTCAAAATACTATAGAAGGTACATATCTTATCGATTCTCTAAGCAAGGTATTTGATTGGTAAAGAAATACATAATAAGCCTACGGAGCTGAGAAGCCAGGGGGAACACAATCCTAGTGTTCACTTATGACTGATTTCAACCAATTTAATACAGTTCTTTGTTCAAGATTACAACAAAAAAAACCATTTACTTTGCTTGTTCTACCTATTGACTATAACTACTAAGATCTTTAAAGTCACGTGTTCTCTTGTGATTTGACCCGAACTTTAGTTGGGTCACTATATCTTGACAACGACTGTATAATCATCTTAAAGGGTGTGTGGCTTGGACGTCATCAGTTGGAGATAGGATTTTATGTGCTTATGGATTGAATGAGATTCATGTTGGGGAAATTTTACAATATTATCCAGTTGATCTACCGCTATTTTACTTTGTAAGTTTTGGATAGGAACGGATACTCATAGAGCGAGGGGCGAAAATAATCAAGGAAAGACTAGAGCTTTAGCTAGATTATTTACTGACAAGTCCTTGATTTCTTATTTGCAAACCTCTTTATCTTCTACAAACTTATCTAAATTTGATGCATATAAGGCATTGCATTCTCTAGATAATTCAATCAAAGCAATTGTACTCCAACTTAGGCCCATATGACATGATCGATCATTAGATCCACCTTTGTCATAAATTCCATACATCACACTAAATATATCTCATATTCAAGAAATATGATTCACTTTCAAGATGTCATGGTGGTGAAATTGTAGATACACAAGATGCAACTTCTCATTCTAAAGAGCGTGGAGGTTCGAGTCCTCTTAAAGGCATAATATTGATAATGCTCATTCAATGATCATTCTGAATTAGAATAAATTTGATAGGGGATTGCAAAATTTTGATGATCATCTCTATCTACTGAATGGGGAGTCCACTTTAAAGTCATCCACCCTTTACCCTGCCCCCCAAGTATGTGCTTCGAAAGGAACCACACAAGGGTAGGTTAGAAACCTCTGGTAAAATGTTCGCTCATAACTAAGAAGATTTTTTAATTAATATTCCAATTTTACCCTTATCACTCGAAATTAACATTTAGTTGACCAGTTGGATAGAAAATTTAAGTATAGCAATATGTGTGTCTGTGATTTAGTTTTCTAGCATAGAATCTAAATTTGATTAGATTATACTCGTTTAGAGGCTCTTTAGAAAGGTAAGGCTTTGTTTGACCTTTTGGGATTTCTTAAGGCAAATTGACACTTTTCTAGACTCTTTGTTAAAGTGTTAATATGATAATAGCATGTTTGGGATCAATAGCTAGATGTGGTCCTTTTTAGATGACAAACATCAATATGGGTACCAATTTTTCTGTAATAGGTTAAAATAAATAATTGATTTTATTGAATATTTCTCTTGATTACTGGCATATGACTTGTAACATAAAAAGTCAAATGATTAGTTTGACAGTTTTTGAGAGTGATGACAATTATTGTACCTTATCTTTTGAAAGTGAATGTATTATATTAATAGAGATTCATGATATTGGGGTATTTAGCCGGTGTTTTTTGAGTTATGTTTGAACTTGTATAGCTAGATTGAGATATTTGTTTCAAACCATTACTATGAATTATGCAAACTCAATCATATTCATATCATAGTATTACTAAATCGATATTTTGGAAAATGATTTACATGCCTTATAGAAAAGAGTTTTGGGTGGACTTTTTACTAATTCTTATTATACATGCTCTATGGGAAAGTGTTCAAAGCATTTGCCTCTTTCACATATTTACTTGGTTAATATTAGAAAAGTGTTATGTTTTCATAGCATGAGAGGAGGTGATATAGGTACCATCATAACTTGATATTTGGATCATAACAAGTTAGCTTCAAAGATCTATTTTTATTGATCTCACAAGTATAAGCCAAGTCTAGTAGAGTCTCATGAATTAGTGTAGAGATATCCATTATGTATATTTGACAGGATTAGGGGTTTATGATTTTCCTCTTTTTTCTTATCACGCAAAATTGATTGCATGTTTTACTATGTATTTTTATTTCTTTCGCTAATAGATGGTAAGGATACATGCTACTATAGATAGAGGTCACAAGCCCATTCCAGGTCTCGAGCTTGTTACCTATGATGGGGCACTTTAATATGTTACAGGATATAGTAGGGGTCAAGGTATGGGCTAGCATAGATGTAGAGCTAAAATAGCTGCTCAAATTTCATTAAGAGTAGATTCTTTTATGTCTGAGTATAGAAATAAGGGTGATCAAATCATAGTCGAGAAAATAGGCCTAGTTCTAGCTCTACTATGGTTTGTAGCTATGCCAAGACTCTGATGATTCCATTAAAGGACATGACCAAAAGTTATGGCTTGATTAGTTCTTCATAAGGTTCACAAATTGGGGTTGGGGCTCAAACTCTAAATCAACAACCCATATGGTATTTTATGGACCAAAGGGCTATAAAATGGTTAGAACATCCTGATTTGGTGGTATGCCATTTTTGGGTATGAGAGTTACAGATATCTATAGGGCGGTAATATCTAATAAGAAGTAGAGCTGTTTAGAGAGGTTCATGAAGATACATCCACCTCATTTTCAGGGCTGATAGAGAAATAATACCTATGAGTTTCTAGTCAGTTTCTATAAGATACTTTAGCATGTGGGATTGGTACAGTATCATAGGTTGATAATACAACCTTACATATGAGTGGCCTATAGGTAGTGGTGTCATTCCTATTATTGACTCTAGACCTATAGGATACCCTTTGACTTAATATTTTTTTGCACAGGATTTCCTTGATCAGTTTATTCCCATAGACTAATGGATGATCACATACTTTAGTTTGAGCACATACCCCAGGATGGAATTTTGGTGAGTAAGTTTTAGGTTTGGTTTTATGCATTGTCTTGCCATTCCTTAATGATCTTACCAAATAAGACTGAGAGG
This sequence comes from Capsicum annuum, assembly GCF_002878395.1. NCBI lineage: Eukaryota > Viridiplantae > Streptophyta > Magnoliopsida > Solanales > Solanaceae > Capsicum > Capsicum annuum. Next base: position 375,924 of record NW_025830138.1, on the reverse strand, counting down.
TTCTCGAATTTGTAAAGAGTTTGACCTTCCATATTAGGGAGGTATTTATTCCTAAATCTTAATTTTGAGCAGCATTTCAAAGGGTGGTCAAGGAGGCCAAGGAGGTCTAGCTCTTGCTCCATAAGGATTTTGGAAACTTAAGCTAAAAGAGGCCATGCACCTTTGATCATTTATGTGTTATCTTATATGGAGGTAAGGGTTCTTTCATGTTTTGTGCTTCTTTTATGAGAAAATGCTTTTCATCTTTCAAAAATTATTTCAAAACATGTTAGAGATTCAAATAGTTTAAGTAAAGAAAGAGTCGACAATTAATTTGAATTAAGGAAAATTGAGAAAACCTTGAGAAAAAACTTAAAAGATTTAAAACATACAAAATCTCAAAGTTCAAGAAATCCGGAAAAGTATTTCCTATTAATACGCTTGAAAGGGTATTACGACATCAAGAGTATCCACTAACTTGATTGACTAACTTTGAAACTGGTGTGTCTAATTATTTGAAAGGAAATTATTTTTATTGCCAGAGATTTTTAAAAACGATGTGTTTTGAAAAAGCATAGCAAATCAGAGTGAAAATTCGACTAAGTTAATTAAAAGAGTTTATCATAAAAGGAATAAGATAAACGAATCAAGACCAATGGATGCATAAACTCTTGTGAAATCCCTGTGCTAAATCTCTTTTTAGCATGTTAGATCCATAAACTTGTCCTAATAACTATTTTGAAGTGGGCTTTTAGCCTATAAAAGATATCCTTTCAAGACATTTTTAAGTCTCAAAACATTGACAACTTTCTTTAGTGGGCTTGGGCCAATTTATTTCTTCATACCATGTATTTCAATTTCCAGTTTTTGCACCTGCACACTGTATATGCTTGCTGTATACTATTGTACACAAATTTGAATTAGTTCTTTTGTACTAAAATTTTTGAGGGCTTGGACTCAATTAAGGAAATGGTCAAGGAAATGCAAAGGGAGAGAATTCCACGTGGACTCTAGGAGGTTCACATGCTAAAAAAGAGTAAGAATTAGAGTCTTAATTAACACAATTAACACTAATTAACCGTAAATGAAATGCACACACATAAAGAGAAAATTAGCAACTTTCACCCTAAAATAATGATGATTAACCAGAAACTAGACCTAATTTAATTTCAAACAGAAGCATGCTTATACGTGACATTTAAGAAGAAGGAAACCATAACTCTAAATTCAAAATTTTATTATTTCATCCTCTCATTGACAAAGTGCAACTAGTGCAAATCATAAATACTCCTTGATGAATCTTTAATTCAGATAAGTCTAAAGAAGAGTTGTTTAAAACAACTACTATGACTTTAATTAAAACATGGCAAATTTCTAAAGAAGAAGTAACCAAGTTCAAATAACTCATAATATACAAAATTAGGTTAAACAAAAGCTAGGTGATCACTAAAGAAAAATAATCTACTCAGAAAGATAACCAAAAGGTTTCATCAAGCTCACACTAAGAATGTAGTTATTTCTATGATCTAGGGAGGCCGATGACCTAAATCGTATGTCCTATTTTCTACAGTTAGACATAGTTTTTCATATCTCAATAGTGTGTTCCAAAAAAAATAAAGGATAAGATGCATGGATTAAATACGGGGAAAGGAAACAAACATGCCGAAAGGTTAGAAAGAGTGGTGCGTTAGTCGTAGACTTAAAGGAAAAATAGATTTAGTCTATCAATAGCAAGAGTACCAAAATAATGAATACTATAAACTTAAGAAATGGAAATATTACTCGAGGCTCACACTCATAACTGTCGAGGCTAACAGAAAGATTTTTAGACAAAGACAAGTCACTAATGAGATTCCCTTCATAAAGAATCTTTAGCATTTTAGAAAATGACAAGTCACTAAAAAGATTGCCTTCTTAAAAAATCCTAGCTTTACTCTACATCAAATCATCCTTGAAACTGATACATAGGATTAGTAAGCGGATTTGAGCAAGGAAAAGCAACATGAAAAGAACCAACAATTTTTAAACCAATAAGAAACCAAAAATTTTAGACCTATATTTTCCGTCTCCTTGACAGTCTTGTCAGACTATAAGACAAAAAATCATTAAGGGAGGGATCATTAGAATGACAACTTTGAACTTATTACCTAGTTCACTTATCACAACCTTAGATTACTCCCTTGTCGTAATATAGTGCTTAGAGTCATAAGTGACACGCAAGTTAAACCCAGGACTGGCATTATAATAAAATAATGAAATAACCAATAAGTGTTGAGTGAAACCTTAAATGAAAGGATAGAATAATGGTAACAATAAGGTGAATGGTAAAAACTAATATTTTCTGATATAATCAATAAGCTGAAAGTCTCTATGTAAGATAAGTGATTAGGACAAGTCCCCATTAACTCCAACTGTCTGAAACTAAAATAAAAAACAAATAAAATAATAATCATTATTTCTTGAATGATGAGGACTCACCAAAACACTGCTATTTAATCATGCCAACTACGGTTGGAACATTGAACGTCAGAACCTATATTATACGACAATATTGCACAAAGAAAAGTATGCAGTCAGTACTTTGAATGTATTAAGAATGTTAGACATAGACTACACTATGTAAGTTAAATATGCTGAAAGTGACTAGATAAATAGAACATGGGCTAAAATCTATAAACTATGCACTAACCAAGTAATAAACATGAAACAATATAATATGTTTGATTAAGTAAGTAGAAGGTTATACGAGGCCTAAGACTGAATTGTGCAAGGTATATGTAACTGTCATAGACTACGTGAGCATTATGGAATTCAACCTATAACCCAAGTTAGGAGGGTGTTCTATATCATTCCATGGGTACGGACCATGTTTGGCGCGAATTCACTCATGATGTAGTTAGGGGACTTGGGTTATCCGAACCTATGGCATCTTAGTGCTAAGTACTACTTCTAAATTAAAGTAATCTCATATACTAAAATGTTCAACAATATTGATGTTCTAAAATAAAAGAATATGTACTTTATCTTAAAGCTTCTAAATAATCAAAACTAAAGTACTGATTATTCAACTAACAATGCATGATATCCTAAGTCATCAGGTGTTAATAACTTGCCATCACTGAAGAATGCATCTAATTTTGACAATTGTATAACGTGGAGGTGATAAGAAATTTCATAGCTCAGACCAAAAATAAGTAATCTTTCAACATATGGATAACTCATAATTATGAGAATGTACATGCACTAAAATTTATGGAAAAAGATGTATTCATGGAATAAGTAAAGCAAGAGAATGAGATATAAAAGAATTTATACTTTTAATGAAAATCGTAACTTAAAAGATGCTTGAAATTGAGAATTTGATTTCACTCTAGGACTCGATGGGTGAAAGGAAACGTAATGATAGAATCCCTGATACCTGGAGGTTTATGGTTAAATCTTTGAATTTGGAGCCTAAGGTTGAAAAACGATAATTCTTTTTTGGAAGATAAAATTGCCTATTTTCTTATTTTTTGTGTAAATGTCGAATGATTTTTGAGTAATGAACGACTTAAGATAATTTAAGGCTTAATAAAATCTCTGGATTAGTTTAAATGACATAGTTTAAAGGTATAAATAATGGGAAAAGATTGAAATATCCGTTATAAAATATAACTCAAATAGATGCATAATTGACGTACGTATCATCCCATAATCGTGGGATAAACCTATGTTCGTTGGTGGTGCTCGTGCGTTGTAGGTTAGATTAAGGAATTCTATGGAATCTATTAGATAAGCCATGGTACGACTCATGGGTCTGTCCTACAATCGTACCTTGGTCCATAGTTGGAAGTCAAAGCCAAATCAACTTTAAGAACCAAAATAGTACCTTTGATCATGGGTTCTAACCATGATCGTGAGATCATTTCAATATTGGGAGATAGATTTGTAAACTAATAGGTTTTTGGGTCTGTTCATGCAAATCAAAGCATGGTTTGATCATCTATCTAACCATGATCTATCGTGATTCGTAACATCTCACTACTGGACAATCTCTTACTAAAATAACCATAACTCTTAGATCTAGAATCAAATTAATGAGAAATTAGATGTATTGGAAAGAAGACTCAAACAAATTTTATTTGTGAGGTTTGAGATAAAAAAAAGTTTGAAATCTAGGATATTTTTTCATTTAATTGAATATTTAAAGAGTCTTCCCAAAAAAATCAATCGGTAAAAGAGATTTACAGTTGGCTATGAGCTAAGAAATACTTGTGGACTTAATACATGCATAAATTATTTTCCATATTTCCACAATATGAAGTTTGGTTCCACATGTAATTGAAGCATGGTTCTAATCTTAGCTTGAATTTATAGTGTGTTACATCAATGGTTCCTTTGATATTATGAATTTAAGGACACCTACGAACTGCATATTTTGAATATGTAGACAAAAGAAACAAAACACAACTTCAACAACACTCATACAAGAAGCAAAAGAATAAACTCTTGAAAGTTCACATACTAATCAAAGTAAATAGTAAGAACATGGTTAAAACAAATAAAAATGGTATTCAAAAGTAGAAATAATCCTCCAACATCACTAGACATTATATGAACTAAAAAAATAATCATTTTCAAAATAATAATCTTGCAAAACTATAAGATTTTTAAATGTATAAGAAAAATTAAACTAAAACTTAAGGAAAAACACATAAGATATAATAATCCAATTGATTATCAACAAAAAGACCAACCTCATTCACACAATCAAACATGAGATTCACACTACCACTACTGCTTAAACAAAACCACAATCAGAAAAGGAAATAAAAACTAAAATACTACTCAAAACATTAAAACAACGACAAGAACTATGCTCAAGAAGATAAGTAAAGACTAAATATAAAAATAAACGAGAGTTTTACCTCTTTTGGAGCAGCAAATAGAAACTCGAGCTTTCATAAAAATCTTTTTTCCACCACCAGAAAGCTGACTTTTTGCTTAGCTGGAATCCAACGCTCAATGGTGTCTTATGAGTATTCTAGCTTAGAAATTTTTAACTAAAAATAAAATCTTAATTCAATTCAAAATTCTTTGCTTTTTTAGCAGAATGATTTTTTCAATTCTTACAGATTTGACCCTCACTGATTAATATTCAGGGTATATATTGGTAGATAATTAAGGATTTTCATCAGGTTTAAATCAATGTGGAATTTGAGGAAAACCCTCAAATAAAATGGTTAGAATCAAATCAAAGAAAATGGATAGATATTGACCTCCCTTCATCCTTGTTCATATATTGAACAAATAGGAGAGTGGGAGATCAAGGAATATTCTTTGAATTTTGATAATTTTTGGGAGGAATTTGTAGAGGAGTTTTGAAATTCCTTTCAAGATAACATTGGATATGGAAAATTGGGGCTTCCAATGGAATTTTGAAAATTAAAAATAAGGTTAAAGGGAAAAATCAACTTGGAAGCTTCAATTTTACGAATTTTATGTCTGACACATGATTGGATACAAAATGGACAAATGGAAGACAAGTTAAGGGTGGAAAATAGGGTTCTTGGGGATCCTTTCTAGTGTTGTTGTCTGTAAATATAAAATTCATTATTTCACTAGATTAGGAGGTATAATTTTCACCTAGTCCTTCCTTATGCAATTTATGAGAAATTCAAGGCTAGTCTAGTGTTGAATAATTTTGGAAGGTATACTAGGCTAATAAAATTTGACACTAATAAGTGTAATAGTTGTATTTGTGCTTAATTTTTTTGATAGATAACAAATTTTGAAAGCTATAGCAATATTTGACACTTAAAATAGAGTTATAGAATGCAGGTTTTATGGTTTATGTAGAGGGGTTGGCTTTTGATGATTATATTGGGGAATTTCTTATAACATAAGCTTAACTAGAGAGAGGTCCTGAAATTTTGTCTTAGGACTACTATAGCAAAAAGCTAACTGCTATATCATAAAATAGTACCTTTATTGTGAAAGCTTGTATACTATCACAGACAACTATAGTGGTACCATTGTAGTTATAATATAATAGATACAACGGTAATAAATAGTATTTTGATAGTACTAAACCTAAAAACATTCTACACTTCCTATTTTCTAATAAATATGAGAGAGCTCTAGAGGAGGGAATTTTATATAGAATTAAGAGGTTTTCATCTTTAGAGAGAAGTTTATTACATTTTAAATTTGAGTTTCTTCTTATAATATCTGAAAATCATTAGAAAACTTATCCAAGGTAGAATTTGGGGTTTAACCCTAATTCATGAAATTGATGTAAAATTATAGGAATGAGTATGAAATCCATAGATAATAGTTCTAAGGAATTCAAAACACCAACAAGCGTATAGTTTTAGTAGTTCTTGCTAAAGAAGGTAGACTTCACGGGATTTGATGCAATAAAACTCTAATATGATGAATTAAGGTAATTTATGATTAAAAGTTGTTAATTTTAAATCCCTAGTTATTAAAAGGGATGAGCTAATTTAAATATGTTTATCATCTTGTGTTATAGATCAAGAATAAGATGAAAAGGAAATAAGAGGAAAGCTTGTGGCTTCGAGGTGATTTCTAGAAAGTAATCAAGGTAGTTAATGGTTAATTATAGCAAGTATACTTGCTTGGCTTTGTACTTATATGTAAATTAAATATTTATGATGACTTTCACGTACTACTTATGATTTTTGACTACTTTGCATATCCATACACATTGATATTATTGAAATACTGACGATGATATTATGAAAATAATGGTTTTCATGATGATGTTGATGTTTTTAATGATGTTAATAGGATTGAGAAGAGAAAGAGAAGATGTGCATATTTGGCATTTATACATCCATTAACGTTCATTAAATGACCAGTTATATTCTTAAATTGTAATGTTAAGTTAGAGGTTTGGAGGCAAACCCTAGATTCTAAATGATTTAGGTAGATTAGGTCCAAGACCGAATACTTGGAGTGTAAGTTATGCTAGGTGTCACATAAGTCTAATGTGGTTGTAATGCTTTGTACTAATTCCATGCAACAAAGAGATAGTTTCAAGTATCTCTGGTCTATAATTAAGGAGAATAAAAAAATTTATGTAGATGTCACTCATTAGATTGGGGTAGGATGGATAAAATAGATGCTCTCTTGTAGAATCTTATTTAATAAAAATATACCTCCTAAACTCAAAGACAAGTTTTGTAGAATAATTGTTATACCAACTTTGTTGTATGAGGCAAAATGTTGGCCTATATTAAAGGTCAAAAAGATGATGGTGGTGGAAATAAGAATGATATGGTAGATGTGTTGAGGAAAAATAGGATTTGAAATAAGGTGATTTGAGATATGGTGGAAATGGATTTGGTGGCATATTAGATATGGGAATCGAGGTTAAGTATGTCCCGTCATATGATAAGGAGGGGCACGAATAAGAGGTGTAAGATACTAGCTAGGTATAGAGGTAGAATTAGACCAAAGAAATAATGGATTGAGGTGATTATACATGGCATGGAATAGCTTCATCTTACTAAGAACATGACCCAAGATAAGAAAGTATGAAGGAGGTGGATGATATGTCATTAATTTGATACTTTTCTAGCACCTTTTAAGCCTAAACTATCATGATTATCTATTAATTTTATATTAATCTCTTAATTAATAATTATTTTTGTATGAATAGTTGAAAAGGAAATATGAGCAAGTCATTCGAGTCAAAAAGAGAAAAAATATGAGCAAAAAAAATAAAAGCTGAAATTGCAGGCCCAGGAGTCGACCTTCAGTTACTATGATTACAGACTGAGGGTCACGGTAGCGGCTAGTAAATAAGTCAAAAAATGGTGATCGCGATGTGACTACTGTAATAGAGGTACCGGGATCACAGGCAAGGGATGACGATTTCCATAAAAAGGAAAAGTTTGAAGAGCATTATTATAATATTTGGAAAATGTGGAATTAGGGCTTAAATAGGGGTTTTAGTTCATTTTTCACACCATCTTTATCTTATCTATTATCCTTCATCTTCAACTTATCTTAGTTTTAGGGTTTTGTTTTCGTTTAAGCTTGGAGCTTAAATTTGAACTAATTTGAGACAAGGATTAATTAGAGGAACTCCAAAGTGTAGATTTGGTATCACCCATTGAAGATTCATTGATTTTAAAGTGTGGTTTTTCGTCTTTTTATTTTTGATGAATAACTTTGATGGAGATCTTGGTATATTTGTGTTTATTATATTTACGATGTGCTAGATCTACCTTTTGGGGTTATGTTTGAGTCCGATGCAAGTGTGTGAATATTGATTGTTAGCTCCAATTTGTGTTAATATGGATGTCTTTCATAAATGTTTGAATGCAAAATGGAAATTATAGGTGAGAACCTCAATTTTTCAAAAAATCCCCACATCATCTTGAAAGAAGGATGTGGGGTAGTCTAGATCCTACATCATCCTTGATAGAGGGATGTAGGTGACATAAACATTTGTGAACAATAACGTGGATAGTATTTATTCCTGTTTTGTTGTCTTAAAAATAAGGATAAAATATGAAATTGCTATCTCTTGAACATTATCCTAGAAATAGGGATCTTTAATTGAGGTGTTTGGGTTGGTTAGAATGTCAAAACCCGTGATGTATTCGAAAGAATCCATGGGTGATATTTTTGTATTTTGTTGACAGACTAGCATCAAAACTACGAACCTAGCCTTCCCACTCACACAGTAATTAAAATTGGATGATATTTTTTATATATCCATACACACTAATTTTCTCCTAGGAAAACATAATCCCAAGATCCATTCCTAATAGGTTACATTCTAATTATTCTTAGTCTCATGTAAGTTTTCTAGAAGCTCAAAAATAAAATTATTTTAAACATTTGAAAATCATCAAAACATTCCCCAAAACCACTTGTATCCTAAGTTTGAATCTAACAAGTAACTTTCATTTTAAACACACTCAATCTGCACCGATATTACTCCTAGTGGATTGACCCCGACTCTCTTTGGGTAATTATATTGATAACGACCGCATTGAACTTAAATTGACCTATAAGTTGAGCGTTATAAAAAATGGTGCCGCCGTTGGGAAAGAATTTGGTGTATTGAGTTAGTTTGGAATTCTAGATTACCTGATTTAATTCAAACTTGTAAATATTTGTCTGTGCTTATCTTTTGTTTCTTATGTTAGGTAGATTTTTAATCTTGTTTATTTCTTACTATGACATCGTGGAATGAATTTTAGTTTGGTGGTCGGAAATCCTATCTAACAATCCATGACTATATTACGGTGGACCCTACTTTTGGGGAGATTGTAGAAATCCTCCTCAGAGAGAGATGCGTTCACCATCCCAATCGTACTGAGATTAAAATTGTTTTTATGTGGTGGTCAAGATGGACATTGGAGTGATTTCCCAAATGCCCCTACCCCATTAACCCGATTGCTAGTTCTTCTTATGATTTTGATAGATCTTCTAACAAAGAAAAGGAAGAATGAAGCAATATAAATAGTGGTATTTAACCAATGCTTCAACTTATCTTTGATTGGGAGGAATCAATAGGGGATAATATTCATCTCATGCATCAAGCCATAGAGGCATATAAAAAGGAAGTAGAAAGCATAGCAAAAGTGGATATAGAGGCTAATTTTTCAAATTCCATGGGTATGCCCACTTTTTTAAATGAGCTCAATATTGATGAATCATCGTGATTTTCCAACCAATTGAACCAACCATTAGAGGTGATGCCAAGATTGAGGAAATGGTACTATAGGCAAAAGAAAAAGCCAACCAAATCCTTTATGAAGACTCTAGTCCATTTTGAGGTGAGAATTTCAAAATGGATGAAACTCTGAAATTAGGGAGAAGGCCTCACTTGAACCACTTTTCAACATTATTCTTGGTGGATGTAATGGAAGTAGAACCACCCAAGCAAATGATGAATTCAGGAAATGAGGAGGAAAATCCCTATATTTTTGATTTTGTCATTCCAAAAGGGAAAAACGAGGCCCCTCACTTGAAGGCCAATAAATGCAAAATTCGGTGTGTAACAAGTGAGTTTTTTATTCTCTCACCAGTACCCAATAAGCCTATTAGAAAGTTTGAGGTGAAGTTGGGTAAAATGTTTAAATCTTCAAAGTAGCGAGATAGAAATATTTTATTATGTCCTTACCTTTACCTATAATGACTCAAAGATGTATTGATCTAAAGTTGGGCCACTATTTCAAGTCTTCTAAATGAAGACATAAATTTAATAGGCAAAAGATGTCGTGCCGCGACTTAAACTAAGGCGCTTCTTGGGAGGCAACCCAAGGAATTTTTTTTCATGTTTTCTAACATTTTTAATTCCTTTTTAGCTTGTTTTTAGGTGATTGTAGGTGATAGAACAAGTTGGAATGGGTACCTCAAGAATGAAACCCTGAATAAGTATATTGCACTTTTTTTTCATCACTTTCCTCTCTTTAGTAAGCTTATAAGGTATGATCTTTAAAATACAAATGATGACGACATTTCATGGTTTCATTTGGTTTGAATTTAATTCATTTGAACTTAATTCGGTAAAATGTGGTTGTTGGAATGAAGATTTTTGAATGTTTGCCTTGTCTGAAATGCTAAATTGAAAAAATTTTGCTTTCACACACTAGTGCACACTGTGTTAGATAAAACACCCACTTGAGGCTTGTTTTCTTAATTGAGTGGTGGGTAGTTTAATTAGGTTAGTATGTTTACAAGTGGTGTGTTTGGTGATGAATTGGTGCTTTGGGCTTGTTAACATGTTTTGTTATTTTACCTATTCATACTCTTACTTTACATGTACAACACATGTTTCTCAAAATGTCTGTAAGAGAGAAATATCGTATATGTTTGTCAAGGTTAACGCAAGCTTTCTTAAGGCATTGTGTGATCATTTTGGAGTATGGATTTGGGTTTAATTTGTCTTAAAAATGGTATAATTGGTGGTTTTTGGTTTAAATTATGGATTAATGTTGTGTAGATGGCGTGATCAATTAGTGTGCTTATCATAGCATCTACGGCTAAATTCTAAGTAAATCGTGGGACATGAATGCATGCCTTACCCTATGAATGATTAGGTGACGCCATTCTTAAGGGTAAAGGGTCGTTTATGTTTCCGTTGGTTCCATGAGTGTTTTATGAACTAAATGAGTGGTCTGTGAAGATATGAGGAACTAATCCCATGAAGTGTAATGATAGTTGTCTTGCATTCACCCATAGTTTTTCCTTAACTGTTTAGAAAAAGGCAAAGGCTCAAAAATTCTTTCAAAATGTCATTCGCAAGAAATGAAATGATAGTTTTCTTTTTGATGAAAAAGAGAGATCAAGGATGTTCTTGAGATTTCGTTTTAGTGGGACCATTAAATTAAATTTTTAGCTCTCTCTTTATAAGGATGATTCATGACTCGGAGTAACTTATTAAGCTCAAATTGCTCAAATTGGTTGGGAGATTAACTTTTTTCTCATTGAGTATGATTCCATGTGTGCTGAGATATTTGTATAGTTCTTGTACATTGGTGTAGTACAGAACTTGCCACGAGTGTGTTCAAAGCAAAATCCTAGAAAAGATTGGTTTGGAGAATGACCTAAGGCCTTTTTTGACCAGTCACATATCCAAATTCCAAGCTTAATATTTTCCCTAGTTAATCCCTTGGAGCCTTTTTAACCATTTTTATTTCATTATCTAATGATAACCTTGTTAAAATACTTAAGTACTTTTTAAAATCATTCTTTTGGCACTTAACCTCATTTGATGCATTGCATGATTCTAAGAAATCAAATATAGGCAAAAGCCTATGTTTGGGGGAGGTATTGTGTAATTGGGAAAATAATGAAAGGGTGGTTCAAACTCCAAGTTTGGGGGGTGAATGTGATGTGCTAAGACGAGCCAAGAAAGGTACATGTAAGGTTGTCAGCTATGTGCTTCAAAGACAAGAGATGTACATATTAATAAAGTTAAATAGCCTAGCGCATAGAACTTGAAGAGAAATTGAATATATGAAGGGCTAACAAGTGCTTAAAAATAGAAAGTCTCTTGAAAAAGACAAAAAAATTAAAATAAATAAAATGGTGTCTTTGAATTTTTAGTAAATGCTAAAAAATAGGGAAATATAGGAAATGATTTGAAGGAAAATAAGGTGATAGTTTTAAAATTTTAGGGGTAGAAAGGGTTGAGAAATTGCATTGAAGGAGGTATTTTAGTCACTTGATCCATAGATATTCCTTCCTACACCTTAAACCTTCATCTTGATCCGCAAGACCTTGGTGATTCAAACTAGGCAAGTCTACATTAGTGAAGAAAAAACACAAATGGCAAGCCTATGGTTCTATTCATTGTACTTGAATTTCATTGCGAGAGTGAGTATGACTTCTTTAACTATTTGAGCTCATTTAGAAATCACAATGCCTTTTGTGAAGCTAACTCTTGATTATGAGTGACATCAATACTTTGGAGTAAAGGGTGAAGTCTTACTCTCGATTTGGGTAAACGGGTGAAGTAAGTTGCATTGTGAAGATTTAGAAAATTGTTGAAAATTTTGTGTTTCCTTCTTAAGATGCTTATGTTGATTTGCAAGATGCATTTGATGCAAACTTACATCCTTGCTTCATATGTCCTTATTAGAAAATTTTGGTTTACTTGTTATCATGAAATATTTAAAAAAATTTTGTAGAGGTTTGTTAGCTTATTCCTTTAGTATAGGTTTTTTTTGGGTCAATTTGAGTTAAATACCCTAGCTTGTTGAATTATTCTTTGTTACTTGGGGACAAGCAATACTTTAAGTTTGGGGGTGTTGATTAGCAGTCAATTTGATGATTTTCTAGCACCTTTTAAGCCTAAATTATCATGCTTTTCTATTTATTTTATGTTAATCTCTAACTTAATGCTCATTTGTGTAGGAAAAGCTTAAAAAGAAAGATGAGTAAGTCATTTAAGTCAAAAAGAGAAGAAATGTAAGCAAAATGAACAAAATAACATTGTACGCCCAAGAGTCGATCCTCAATTACTGCAATCGCGGACTGAGGATAACTATCATGGTTAGTCAACAAGACAACCAAAGGGAAATCAGGATATGATACAGCACCCAAAATAGCACATGCACCAGCCAGTTAGGCCACAATTTGGGGTAGTGTTAGAAGGGGGGACATAGAGAAACTCATACTAGAGGTGGAGCCTAGAAAGTTGAAGGACCAATAGGATAGAGATCATTGTTACCTTTCCCATAAAAGCATGCCCTATACTTTTTTTAAAATTTAAAAGTGGTAGTTGAGGAAGAGGAGATGGTAGCTCTTGGGAATGTGGTGCTAGCACTAAATAGTACTTCCCTGTTACCTTTATGTGTGAAAATGAATCAACAAATATTGGGATTCTATAGTAGTTTGGCTAGAATTGGACAAACACTAGTTTTTCTAACTTTCCCACCCTATCCTTACAATATGTCACTACTATAGCATCACAAATGGATGAAGGTTTTTAAATAGAGGTGTATAACCAATAGATACTTGGGCTAGTGATGACTACTGATGAACATACAGTATGCACAAGTTTAGGAGATGAAGCCCCCATTCTTCTAGGGTATAGAGTCTGACAATACATTTAAATTTTTTATAGATTGTGATAAATGTGTTTACAAATAGGTATTATTGAAAGGTATGGTATGGAGTTTGTTTGTTTTTAGTTGTACGCCGAATCCAAGCATGGTGGAAGTCATTTGTAGAATGTAGGGTTGCCTTATCCTCACTTCAGTGCAATTTCAAAATGTATTCTTTGAGAAATTTATTCCTTACACTTATTGTTATCTAAAGAAAGATGAGTTTTTGATGTTGAAGTAGGGTAACGTATTTATGGCGTCCTACGAGGAAAGGTTTCATGCCTTGTCTCACTATACAATATAATTAATCACCTTAGAGAAGGAGCAAATTAGGTACTTTGTGAAGGGTTTGAACTCTGGGATTCAATTGGTTACCTTATCTATGGATGCATTTGGAGAGTACTTTTAGGAGATAGTTGAGTTCACCAAGATAGTTGAGCCACCTGAGAAATAGGGAGAGGTAAAAGTGAAAGAGAATAAGTCCACCTCAAGAAACTTTAGTAGTACATTGTCAAAGAGTAGTGATTCTTCTTAGGATTATAATTCAATCTGTCTTATAACTAAACACTAGACATAAGTAAGAAGGAAGGAAATAGGTGTCTCCAACTCTAAGAGATCACCCTATCTCCGACTATCAACATAGAACTAAATCTGATCAACGACATCAACTGGTACTCAGATCTGCACCAAAAAGGAATAGAAGTGTAGTATGAGTACCAAAACCATGGGTACTTAGTAAGAATCAACGGCCGATTAAACTAAATCGTGATATAAATATGATTTAATGCAAGATAACATATCTAAGTCATGTTATAGAAAAACCTGAAGTAACTCCAAAATGTCTATTCATAAACAAGTAAATAAACTAGAATAATAGTATAACATAACATAAAGTATCAAACAAGCAATCATAACTTCAAAATTGACGCCCATACATGAATTCGTGCAGAAAAGTAAATAACCCATCACAAGCCCCCATAAGTCTGGAAGGTACAAACAGGATAGGATATCCTACCACCATCATTTATCATCTCCTATAATACCATCAGGATTAACCCAAGTCATGCCATATTTTAACTATCAATTGTCCATATTCATAATTTTCCAAGTATTCAACACTTATAAACTTACCATCATGTATTGAGTAAACCTCGTCATCTGAACATCACTTATTGACTAGTCATTATTTACCAATTAACCAATATTTATCAACTAATATTATTTCAGTAGAATTCATTTATGTCATACCACATTATGACTATTTCCTCTTTTTTGACAAAGCTAGATTGTCAATCTCACACCCCAATGTCATTATATCATAATAAGTATATAATCATAGCACATTGTGCATATCTGGACTCGAACCAGCAGATATAATCAATAACTGGACATGAAACAATGAATATATCATCACTACCCAAACTAAAACCGTTAAATATATCATCAATAGACGGACTTAGATAGGTAAACATATCAACAACAGCCAGATATGAACCAGTAAATACACTCCGGACTCGAATCGTTAATTATAAATACATCTCTATGATCAATAGTATCATCAATAACATAAATATTATCATAATTAATAGGTGTCAACCCTGACATCAACCAACATAACCGACAAGTGTCCAAGTTTCTCAATAATACCTCAACAAGCATTTCAAAGAATCTAACAAGCGTATTGATATTCTGGTTTTTTACGGAACATTTTAGGCCTTTTTCTTAGGATAATTGAGTGTTTTCAAGAATCAACTATTGTATTTAACAGTTTATTTTTGTTCTTTTAGGATAAGGACTGAGTGTGAAGGTTAACTAGGAGAGTCTAAGCAAAATAAAAGTAAAATAAGCAGCAATGGCTTAGGCGATGGACTTTCGACCTTGCAATGATCTATCAGTTTAAATCGTCAAACAAAAGCAGAAGGCATAGACTCTAGACATCATAAGACGGTCCAGGATATGAACCATCGGCCCTACGATGGGCCGCGGGTCTAAACCATTGCCATACTATATAGCACATCATCACTGGAAGTCTTGCAATGGTCTAGGCGATAGACCGTTGACCTTGCAATGGGCCGTCGCACTACCTATTACCCAGAAGTAGAACTTGGAGTCACTGTACACCCATCGATAATGTAGGAGATGGATTATCGGACCTGCGATGAACTATCAATTGACCCTTCAACCAAAAAACGGAGAATCTGAGTTTAAATTTTAAAACCCCAGTTGTGGAATCATATAAATCCCAAGTATTAGGGTTTATTCCGTATCGTTTTTCTTCAGTTTCATACTTTCTCTTCTAGTGAGATCTTTGTACTACTTTTCATTGGGATTTGAATCTAGAGATTGAGAATTGATTATTAGTTTTCATATTCTCCATCAAAGATTGAGAAGAATAATATTGCGACTTTTGTAAGTACTCTTTTAAAGTTATTTATGAACAATTAATATAACTTTGATTTATTATATGGAGATGAGTAGCTAAACTCCTATAATTAGCGTTATGGGAGCCTTGATGTAGATAACTATTTTGGGGTTGTGAGTAGGTTTTATTTCTAAGATCTATAAAAATTGGATGAATATTTTTTCATCTTAATGACATATATGGGTTGTAAACTTGAGAAGTGAGCCCATGAACTCCACTTGTCTAACAAGAGAGTGAATGTTGGGAAAAAAAATAATTCACCTGAACTCTATAGGTTTACCATTTGGGTTAATGGGTTGATGCCTGAATAGGATCAACCTTCATGAGAGTGTTATTGAATAATGCACGAATCCTATAAGTTCGAGAGAAGTAAAGGGTGAAATACTCATTAGGTTGAGAAATGCATGGGTAATCCGTAGAATTTAATAATTCTTACAATTTGATACGTAAGTTAGAATTCAAACACAAACTCACAACCCTAATTGTTTGAACATCTTGGTGAGCATAACTCTAGTTAATTCATTCTCCTTGAAATTATATCTACATTTACTCTCAGTAGATGGAATTTTGTGTAACGAAAATTCAAAAGAACATCGTTAACATTTCCATGCACCCTTTATTTTGAAACCTTAGATCAACTATCTATTAACAATCACAATACTTAGTGAAAATTGTATTCCCTATGGGATTCAACACCCAACCCAGTTGGGTTCTATATTTGAAAGCTACCGCTTACTTTCTATTAAGACAGGAATAATTTGGGCATATCAAATTTTTACATCATTGCTGAGGAATACGCTCGTCAATTAAGTTTGTTTTTATCAATTGACCTTTGGTCAAGTTTCCCAAATTTTACTTTTGATTTTTTTTGTGTAGGGGAGTTGTTGTGTATGCCAAGTACACAGAGATAGGGTGCACCATTATTACTAATAAATCTAGAACCATAACTTATTAGTAGAATGACAGAACCCTAATATGGTTAGAGACTAGTTGTGTTGGCTAGAGCTCAACTAAATTATTAGAATGATGGATAGCAGACACGTTATCCTAATCTTGATGATGATGATTTGGGGGATGGTGACTTTTTAGATCCTGGTAATCGAACGCATGTAGAGAATGTAGTGCAACAGTGAATGAAAATGTGAACAGAAACCATCCTTTCAAGGCGATACCTGATCATCAAGTTGTTCAATTTGACTTTAATGATGGTGAAGATAGAATGGACAGAACTGGTTCCACTAGAGCTATTATTCCTACACCTCAAGCATCAGGAGCAAAGTTCAATATTACCAGTATAATGATCCAGCTCTTTCATCTGAAGAGATTGTTTGGTGGACTCTTGGGAGATGATCCCAATATGCGTTTAGTGATTTTTATCACTATTTACAAGTCCTTTGATAACCAGAGAGTGGGACAAAATGCCACCCATCTATGTTATTTTTTTCTTTATCTAGGAAGGCAACATTGTGGCTTAATGAGATGACGCCCGATTCTATAACCAACTGGATGCAATTGAAAGAGACTTTCCTAGAAAGGTTCTTTCTACCTTTCAGTATGGTACAGTTGAGGGATGAGATCAGCAACTTTAGGCATCTTTCAACTGAAGACCTTCATGAGACATCGGAGAGGTTCAAAAAGAAGATGACACAGTGTCCGAACTATATATAACAGATATTTATTTTGTGAAGACTCTTTATCGGGCTTTGAACTCTATTATAATGTAAGTTATCGATAATGCTGCAGGGGGTTCATTTGTAGAGCTCACTTTTTAGGAGGCCACGAAGATTCTTGATCAGATGACCAAATAAAGCAGAGCTTGGCATACCAGGGATTTTGTAGCAGCAAGCCCTACTATGTCTATTGGCATGACTGCGGAATAATGTAAGAAAGAGAATGAACGTGATTAGACATAGCACACTTGAAGATGCAGATGGATCTATTAACCAAGTATTTATTATCTACTAAGACTGAAAAAGTAAAATTTGTCGTTGCCAAAGGTTGAGATTATTCTAATTCGGAAGAAAGAGCTAACTATTTAAATAATCAGGGGAATTTCTGAGGTAATAGCTAAGGAAATCAAGGTAAGGACTACTACAACAAGGCTGGTTACAATGATAGGGATAAAGGAAATTGTCAAGGTAAGAATGATAGGAGTGGGTTATATATATCTCTCAGAAGCAGAGAAAGTGTGCAACTAGCTCTAGCAAGATGTCCATAGAGGACATAATGGAGAAATTATTAAACAGAGTTAAAGCTACCATTTTTGGACAGATTACCATGAAAAGTGATTTATCTTCTATGAGTTAGTTGGTAAACTGACACTCTACCTCTATCAAGCAGTTGGAGCAACAAAAAAACTAGCTCTCATCAGTGTTAAATCAGAGGAAGACTGGAACATTGCCAAGTGATACCACTCAAAATTTTTGGAATGATGGTTCTTGCATGGATATCATGACTAGAAATGGTGAGGTATTGGCAGACCCTCTTATGGGTAAGCCTGTGATTAATATTGTAGTCGATGATATTAAAGAAGCAGTGATTTATCATTTGGTGAAGTCTAGGAAATTGGATAACATTATTGATGACACACTATCCAAAAGTCATCAAGTTGATGAGTTAGAGAGGAATAAGGTAAGGGAGGCTAAAGTGGTCATTACTACTCCTCCTAAACCACCCCCTCTATTTTCTCATTGGTTGAAGAAGATCGCAGATGACATAAAGTTCAACAAATTCATGGCTATGCTAAAGATATTGATGATTAATCTACCACTGGTGGAGGCAATAGAGAAAATTCCTTGGTAGGCCAAGTTTATGAAAGACCTCATCACAAAGAAGCAGTCGGTAAGTTTTGAGCTGATGGACACTAATCATTGTGGTGCTATTTACACAAGGTCTCTGGTAAGAAAAAGGCTGATCTAGGAGCATTTACTATCCCATGCACTATTAGACCTCTTGACTTTGGAAAATCTCTATGCGACGTGGGAGCTAGCATCAATCTAATGTCACAAGCTGTTTACTAAAATTTGGGTTTAGAAGACCCTACACCCACTAACATGCAACTTGTGATGGTGGATTGATCGATGAAATGAACTATTGGTATTTTGTATGATGTACTAGTGAAGGTTGCTAGTTTTATATTTCCTGTGGATTTCATCATTCTGGATTATGAGGTGGATTTTGAGGTGCCCATAATCTTGGGTTGACTTTTTCTCTTAACCAGAAGCGTGCTGATTGATTTATGAGCTAATGAGATCTTATTTAGGTTGAATAATAAAGTGGTTTGATTTGATGTATGCCAATCAATAAAGGAATAGAAATAAATGAGTGTGTTTTCCATTGTGGATGTCTATTATAACGAGGAGCAGGAAGTACCGATTAAAGAGAAATTTGATGTTGAAACATTGGCTGCCATGATGATGAATTTTTATCAAGATGGTATTGAGGATTATGAGGAGACTGTATGTGCCTTAACTGGCATGGGGTCTTACTTATATGCACCCAAGAAGTTGGACTTAGACTTAGAAAATCATCCAAGTCCCCATGTTAAGCCCTCTGTAGAAGAGCAACCTATCCTGGAGCTAAAAGAGCCCAATCATTTGAGGTATGTGTTCCTGGGAAGTGAGAATAAATTACCGGTTTTTGTTGTGGCTGACCAGGGTGAGCAGCAGGTGGAAGCATTTATTTCGGTACTTTAAAGATACAAAAAAGCAATAAGTTAGACTATTGCAGATATTATTGGCATTTCGCCTGACATATACACTTATAAGATACAACTTGAGAAATAATGAACTCCCACCATTGAGTATCAGTGACGACTCAACCCACCGATGCAAGAGGTAGTTAAGAAGGAAATTATTAATTGTCTAGATGCAGGAGTGGTTTATCCTATTTTAGATAGTAAATGGGTAAGCCCAGTTCAATATGTACCTAAGAAAGAGGGCATGAATGTTATTGCAAATGAAAAGAACGAGTTGATTCCTCTCAGGATTGTGAGTGGTTGGAGCGTTTGCATGGAATACCACAAACTAAACTCATGGACTTTAAAGGACAACTTCCTAATACCCTTGATGGATCAAATGCTTGATTAGTTGGCAGGAAGGGGGTGGTATTATTTCTTGGATAGATATTTTCGCTATAATCAGATCAATATTGCTCCTGAATATCAGGAGAAGACAACGTTCACATGCCCATATGGCATTTTTGTATTCAAGCGAAATGTTATTTAGGTTATGTAATGCACTCGCTACCTTCCCAAGGTGTATGATATCTATTTTCTTAGATATGGTTAAGGACACCTTGGAGGTGTTCAAGCATAATTTTTCTATGATTGGAGATTTATTTGAGTTGTGTCTGGCGAACTTGAGTTGGGCTTTGCATAGGTGTGTGGAATTCAATCTTGTGCTTAATTGGGAGAAATGCCACTTCATGGTAAATGAGGGCATTATTCTCGAGCAGAGAATTTTAGTAAAAGGGATAGAGGTTTATCAATCCAAAGTAGAAGTTATTAAGAACCTACCACCTCCCATCTTGGTGAAAGAGGTGTGTAGTTTCCTTGGACATGCTGGCTTTTATCGAAGGTTTAGAACAGACTTCTCTAAAATTGCAAATCTACTTTACAAACTTTTGGAGAAGTAAACTAAGTTCTTATCTGATGCTGAATGCGTTAAGGCATTTGAATACCTTAAGAGAAAGCTGGTTGAGGCCCCTATCATTGTTACACTGGTCTGGTCAAAACCATTTGAGATAATGTATGATGCAAGTGGTGTTGCCCTTCGAGCTGTGCTGGGGCAAAAGAAGGACACATTATTTCATCCAGTTTATTATGCCAGCAAAGCACTGAATGGAGCTCAGAAAAACTACACCATCATAGAGAAGGAACTTCTAGTAGTGGTGTATGCTTTTGAGAAGTTTTAGGTGTATTTTCTAGGTACTAAGGTAGTGGTACACACTGACTACACTAACTTGAGGTACCTAATAGTAAAGAAAGATGCCAAACCAAGGTTGATCCGGTGGGTATTTCTACTTCAGGAATTTGACTTCGAGGTCAAGGATCATTAGGGATGTGAGAATCAGGCGGTTGACCACTTATCCAGACTCGAAAGTGAGCAGGCAGTAAAAGACGAGCTTGAGATTGATGATTCTTTTCCGAATAAGAAAGTATTAGCTGTAGTGCTAAAAAAGTATGTTAGTATGCTGACTTTGTGAAATATGTGGTAAGTGAGGTAATGCCAGAGAATCTTTCCTTCCATCAAAAGAAGAACTCTCTCCATGATGTGTACCATTATTTTTGGGATAAGTTATTTCTTTTTCAGTAGTGTGCAGACTTTATTATTAGAAGTTGTATTCCAAAAGTGGAGATGTTGAGTGTACTGGAAGTAACTCATGCTTCCCCAGTTGGAGGTCATCATGATGGTGTTCCAGAAAAATGCTTCAAAATGGTTACTATTAACCTACTTTAATTAAGGATTCTTACGAGTTCATAAATAGATGTGAACAATGTCAAAGGCAAGGGTCTATCTTAAAGTTCCATGAGATGCCAATTTCCAAGATGTTACAGGTTGAATTTTTTGATGTATAGGGCATTGACTTTATGGTGCCCTTCATGAGATTATTTGGGATGAAGTACATACTAGTTACTGTTGACTACGTGTCAAAATAGGTTGAGGTTGTTGCTCTAGCAGATAATGAAGGGAAGCGAGTCATTGCATTCTTGAGGAGAAACATCTTCTTTTGCTTTGGGGTACCACGAACCATCATAAGTGATGGGAATCATACTTTTGCAATAAGATATTCTGAGCCGCATTAGCAAAATATAGAGATAAGAAACATAAGGTAGCTCCGCCATATTATCCTCAAATAAGTGGGCAAATGGAAATCTCCAATCGAGAAATCAAGGATATCCTTGCCAAGACTGTGAATGCGAGTAGGAAGGATTGGTCTAGGAAGCTGGATAATGCATTATGGGCATATCGAATAGCTTTTATGACACCTATTGGCATGTTGCTATACCAATTAGTTTATGGAAAGGTATGTAATTTATTGATTGAGATAGAGCATAAAGCACTGTAGGCGCTAAAGTATCTTAATTTGAACTGGAATAAAGCGGCAAATATGAGACTGGGGTAGCTTAATGAGATGGATGAGTTCTGTCTCAAAGATTATGAGAGAGTTGACCTACACAGGGAATGAATGAAGAAATACCATGATTGCAGAATTAAAAGAGGGAATTTCAGAAAGATGACTTGGTGCTTTTATTCAACTCCAGACTCAAACTGTTTCCAGGTAAACATAAGTCCAAGAGGTCAGGCCAATTTAAATTTAGTCAGTCTACTAATCTAGAGTAATTGAACTTGAAAATAAAGATGGAAATGTCTTCCAAGTCAACGGGCAATGATTCAAACTTTATATCGGTCCAAAAGGCTAAATAAAAAGTATTGCTACTTTCTATCTTGATGAAGTCTAAGTATTCGAGACAACTAAGTCGTGCCGCGATGATAAATCAGGCGCTAGTGGGAGGCAACCCACATTATGTTGTTGTATAGAATTTTTTTAAGTTATTTTGTTATTTGTTTTGTTGATTTATGCAAGCTGAAGGGTTTGTGGAAGTGTGCAGGAACAATAATGTAGGGAAAACAAAAGTTGAAGAAATTTTAAGTGGCCGATGGATCACCTGATGGATCGATAGGATTATGTAATAGATCATCGTACCCTTGATGTACCATCACATAAACCATCATAGATTTGTCCTAAGGTACCATAGCTGACAAATTTCCACAAACTAGAGGCCAGGGGTAGATGCCAAGTAGCAAGGTCTGATGCATCGGCCCATAACACTCAGCAAAGTCGTCAAGTGATTTATTTATCCTCCTCATCTATAGAGTAGGTTAAAGATAGTAGTAGCAGCAGTTCCAGTTTGACTCCAGTTGAGGTTGGTGTTGAAACTTCTAGCCCTATTCAAGAGGAGGCTCCCTAATAGGAGGATCCTAACTTAATCCGATGCAAGGATCCCCAAGTATGCAAAGCCATAAAATAAAAATTGATGGGTGCTCATGATATCTTCTACAAAGGGTTGGCACCAAGATAGGTTGCTAATTAATAGAGCAATGTCCGAGGAGTATCAGATCATAACAACAACCCTGTATGAGTATCCCAAACTCGAGCTGCAGTTCAATAAGTATGAGTTGGCTTGGTTGGGTAAGCCACTTGGATCCTACCAAACTAACTTGGTTTGCGTGTTTTTTGACAACTATTTGGCATTACTGAAAAAGGATTGTCCTGTGGGTGCATCAGTTACAGACATGAACAAGCTTGAGATAAATCCTGCCCGTGGAGTTGATATTGACATTTTAGAGCAAACTTTGAATAGGTTCTTATTTGGGCCCGACTACCAGATACCAGGGGTAATTCCTGAGTTAGAGCATCGATTATTCACAAGGGCTACACAAAGGCCCTGGTTAGCGAGGATCCTAATAGACGGGGGAGAGCCTGAATTATTATATGACCTGTATGAGCAAATATCGAAGAAATCTCTCAACTTTTAGGCTAAGTTCTGGTTGGCTATTGTGAAACTGAGGCTCATGCCTACTGAAGGAGATGGTCTCTTGGAACTTACTAGATCTATGATTGCGGCTGCTTTGATTGAAGGTTTGACCGTATATTTTGGTCACATTATCTCTGATGAGTTGTTTTTCCGTGCTCATAAGACTCAGACGGCGCTGCCATTTCATTACCTTATTACTGACTTGTGCAAGTAGGCAAATTTACCTTTGATTAGTGGAATTGATAATGAGGTCCCAGCATTGCAGAAATAGGATATTGAAAAGATAAGGGATGAATTGAGGTTTAATATGAGAGTCAGCACACCTCCAGCTCAGCAGACTCAGTCAACGCAAGTTCCTGAATTATCAGAGGGTCTTGCGGGTATGCCATTACAACTTACTATGTACGTGTCTCGTACTACAACTGCAGGTTTAAATTCGATGCCTACGGGTGGGATTCCAGACTCTGTATCTATCCCACCCTAATATTCTAAGTATAGGCTGAACTATGAATACTTTGCAAAGACTTTATGGGCTGTCAAAGAGGTTAAAAATAGATGGCCATATGGGGGAAATATTTCAAAGCCATTGTTGAAAGGATTGTAGAGGAAGCATTGCACCCTTTCAGAAAAATCTAGTTGTGAATGGACAACATGGAGTAGCAAATCAATAAGAAGTTGGATACAATGTCCATCCCAAAATTTGCTAAAGTGATAGAAGAGGTTAGACGACTCCGGAAAGATGCAGGCAAGATAAATTAGCAACCATAATAGTCCATCTTTGATCCAGAACAGATTGCTAGTAATGAGGATGAGGGTCTGGTTGACTTATACGGTCGCCCAATCAAGGATAAGGGTAAGAAAGTAGCTGAACCAGATGAAAAGGATGAGAAAGCAGAAAACAAGGATGCTAAGAGAAAGAGGCTAGAAGCCATGTCACCTGAGCAGAGACTTGAGTATGTTATGAGAAAGGAAAGAAAGAGTTCTAGAAGACATGAGGATAGAAGAAGAAAAAGAGTAGAAGATAAAGTAGTTGGAGTGTCTACCAGTTCGGCCCCAGCTGGGAGGCAACTTATAGTTCCAGTTGGATGTGTGGTACCTCCTATTACGGAGGGAGAGATTGTAAGTAATCTTACCACCATGTGATTCAACATAGCACTGGGTAAGGACACAATTGCCACACCGCACTTCACTGATGCCTCAGATTAAATAAAAGGTACAACAAGTATTTTCCCATCTTTTGCACTAAAAAGTTTATACATTTGAGAACAAAGCATTATTTTCTTGTGGGGTGGGATGTCCTTGTACCATGGAGGGTTGTGTTGCCGATATTCTTTTCCTCTCATGTGCTATCTAGAAGAATCGACATATCTAGGTTGTTACTAAGGTGTTACATTTTAATTTTCACTATGTTTATTTTCTTGTTTTGTTGGTGTTGAAATAAAAGTTGCATTCCTATTATCACATTATTGTACTTATATGGATGATAACTGATGGTGGGAAAAGGGTGTTTTTTATTTTTTGCATAATTAATTCCTCGTACCAAGTGGAAAAGTGTTGTGCAACAATGTGTGACTCTGTTAATTCCATTAGAAGTTAGTAATGAAGTAATTCCTAGCTATGTGATCTGGATCCTGAGAATTAGTAGGATATGAATTAACTCATTGTCTGTGTGGGTGAGTATTTGTGTAGTTTTGACATAAGTGTTACACCAAGGACTTCCCCGATTCATCAGATATTTTTGTGTGTTCTGATTCAAAATGAGAGGATAGTTGTCCATATTGTGTTGTTAGTTCCCTTAGCCAAATGATTGACCTACCAAAAACATAGTGTTCCCTTTGTCCACCCTTTTGAACTGTGGTAGTAGTTTTCTGTCCAAATAAGTTTAATTCACTTTTAGCTTTGGCCCTGGTCTAATTGTGGACATTATGCAATTTAACATAGGAAAATCACCTACGTTGAGGGTGGCTAATGCTAGATTGTTAGAAGCCTAGGAGGTTGAGTTGAAAGTAATTTGAGGGGTAGAATCCGACCCTTGTCTAGTTAGTAATCTAAATAGATATTGTGCACCTCAATCTTTTGCATCACCATAAGTTGAGGGTTGATGATGTTTTGATCACAATATTAAAAATAAGAAAAAATAAAAAAAGGTTATGAAAAAGGCACCGATGAATAACTGCCAATGAAAGAGAGGGTCCTTAATCCTAGTAAGTAGTTACCAAAAAGGGTAAAGAGAGTGAAATTCTTGTACTTTAAGTCACTTACCCAAATGCATAGCCTTTACCAAGCCTAAAACCTTATTACAACCCTTAGCAATTCCTAATTGATCTTAGCGAGTCAATCATAAGAGAACATTAGATGATACGGGCAAGCTTATAAGTGTACATTGTGCTGGCAACTTCTTTTTTCAGAGTGAGAAACTTAGTTTTGTCCATGATTTAACTGTGTCATGTGAGGTGGACTTTTTTTGCTGTGAGGGCATGTTGATTTATATCTGTTCTATTTAGTTCTTTAGGGTGTGGTATATGTAGCTATGAATGTGCTGATTAGTATTTAATGCCAGTAGTGCATCCATGTGTGTTGAGATGGAATAACCAAATGGATAGTGGATCCATGTGTGTTAAGATGGCAAAACCAAATTAGTTATATCTGTTCTAACCTTGTTGTTCATATATTTATCATAGTGTTGAGTTTCTTGAGGACAAGTAATTTCCTAAAGTTGAGGGTGTTGATATTCTAATTTTTGACGGAACATTTTAGGCCTTTTTCTTAGGATAATTATGTGTTTTCAAGTAGCCACTGTTGTATTTAACATGGTATTTTAGTGCGTTTAGGATAGGACAAAGTGTGAAGGCTAACTAGAAGAATCTAAGCTAAACAGAAGTAAAATGAGCAGTGCCGGCCTAGATGACAGACATCAACCTTGCAATGATCCATCGGTTTAGACTTTCGACCAAAAGTTGAAGGCATAGACTCTGGACATTATTCGATGGTCCAGGCGATGGACCGTTGACCCTGTGGTGGGCCGTTGGTCTAAATTGTCTCCATTATATAGAACATATCATCACTGGAAGTCCTGTAATGGTCCAGGCAACGGACCATTGACATTACGATGGGCCATCGCACTACCCATCTCCCTGAAGCAAAACATGGAGTCACTGAACACCCAGTTATGGTGGAGGTGATGGACCATCAGACCGGCGATGAACCATCGCTTGACCCATTGACCAAAACACGGAGAATTTGAGTTTGAATTTTAAAACCCCAGTTCTAGAATCATATAAATACCAAGTATTACGGTTTATTCCATATCTTTTTCTTTCGTTTCATACTTTCTCCTCTAGTGAGGGTTTTGTACTACTTTTCATTGGGATTTGAATCTAGAGATTGAGAGTTGATTATTAGTTTTCATACTCTCTATCAAAGATTGACAAGAACAACATTACGACTTTTGTAAGTACTCTTTTGAAGTTATTTATTAACAATCAATATAAATTTAATTTCTTATATGGAGATGAGTAGTTAAACTCCTATAACTAGGGTAATGGGAGCCTTGATGTAAAGAGCTATTTTTGGGTTGTGAATGGGTTTGATTTCGAACATCTATTGAAATTTCATGAATCTTTCTTCATCTTAATGACATCTCTTGGTTGAAAACTTGAGAAGTGAGCCCATGAACTCCACTTGTCTGACAAGAAATTGGATGTTGGGTGATTTATGGCTTTTGTGGAACATTTTGCATCTTTTCATGGGAAAATCACATGTTTTCAAGCAACCAATGTTGCATTTGAACCTGGTTTTTAGTGTTTCAAGGAAAGGAGTTAGCTGAAGGAAAACACTCTAGAAAGTGGAAGAAAAGTGCTTCTAACGGTTGAAATGATGGACCATCACACTTTCAATGGACCACCAACCTTACCGTCAAGTCTTAGGCAGAATCCAATATTTCAGGACTTTCAGTGACAAACCAAATGGTGTACCGTTAGATCATTGACGGACCATCATTTTGGTCGTCAGCCTTATCTAGAATATTGCTTTTTGAAGGATTCAGCGATGGACCAAATAGTGGACCATCGATCTGCGATGGACCACCAGTTTGTCCGTTAGCCTTATGTAGAACCTTTCTTCGCAAAAGACTCAGTGACATACCAAATGGTGGACCGTTAACCCCTCGACGGACCATCACTTTGGCCGTCAGTTTCGATGCATTTTTCTAAATTAGAAATTTAGATTCTTTTTACCTTGAAAAGTATAAATACCAGTTATAGGTTTTATTATGAGGATCTAACTATTATTATCATCTTTTATCATAGTCTCCATATCAAGAAACTCTTGGTAACCTAGTATTTTGGGATAGTTAAGAAATCTCTTGGATCCAATCATTCCATCTCTATTGACAATTGAAGAACAAATTCTTGTAACCTATGTAAGTAAATCTTGAATTAATTTATGAAGAACATAATGATTTCTTCATTTTCTACTATAGAGATGTGTGGCTAAGGTCCCATAACTAGGGTTATGGGTGCCTTGATGTGAAAAGCTGAATTGGGTTGTGAATCTATTAGATTCCCATGATTAATTGATATTGCATAAAACCTTCTTCACTATAATGAATTTTCTTGGTTGCAAACTTGAAAAGTGAGCCCAAGAACATCTCTTTTTTGAATGGAAAAGTTTTTGTTGAAACAAAAAAGGGTTTACAAAAATCTAAAGGCTTTAACCTTTGGATAAAGGGTAGATGCCTTAGCCAGATCAACCCATGCGAGAATATAGTTGAACAAATAATGTGTTCCTTATGTTTGAAAGAATTAAGGGATAAAATTACACATTCAGGTTGAGAAACTAATGGGTAAACGGTAGAATTCACTTACTCTTGCTATCAGAATTGTTCATAGGGAAGTCAAAACAGTTCACGAACCTAGCTGGTTGACTATCTTGGTAACCATAATTATAGTTTGACTACTCTTATGGTATTACTATTTCAATACAATCAAAAAGTGGATTAGTTTTTGCGACAAGCATTTTATACAATTGATAAATCTAAAACCCCCTTTTTGCTCAGGAACCTTCAATCAACAGTTTAATAAAACCATAAGACTTAGTGAATACAGTATTCCTTGTGGGATTCAACAACAAACCAGTTGGGTTCTATATTTGATAGCGGGTGCTTACACTTTTATAAGAAGGTTATAATTTGGGCGTATCAAATTTTGGCACCGTTGCTGGTAAATATGATTGTCAATTAAGTTTATAAGTATTAATCGACCCTTTGGTCAAGGTATCACAATACTTGGAGATCAGGTGCACCATTATTACTAATTCATCCGTAGCCTCAGTTGATCAATGGAATGGCTGATCCACAAGAGACAGAAAGATTAGCTGCCTTGGCTAATGCTCAAGTAAATCAGCAAAATGCTGATAACACAGGTTAGATGCCAAATCGTGATGATGAAGACCTAGGAGATGATGACTTATTAGATCCAGTAAACTAAAGGTGTGATGGGAATATAGTTGCACCTGTGAATTGCAATGTACATCATAATCCCCTTTAGGGAATGATAGGACCACCATCCTATTTCGTATGATCTCAATAATGATGACGATAGAATGGATGAAGCAGGAGCAACTGGAGCTATTATTCCTCAACCTCTAGCACATGGAGCAAAACTCAATATCACCTGTACGATGATCCAACTCCTGCATCTAAAGGTGTTATTTGGTGGTTTTACAGAGTTGATCCTAATATACATTTGGTGAATTTTGTCACCATTTGCAAATCTTTTGATAATCCTGGAGTAGGTCAGAATTCTATTCGCATGAGGTTATTTCCATTGTCTCTGTCTAGGGAGGAAATATTGTGTCTTAATGAATTGACTCCCGATTCTATAACCAACTGGAGGCAGTTGAAGGAGGCTTTCCTAGAAAGTTTGCTTCCACCCTCCAAGAATGTGCAATTGAGAGATGGAATCAGTAATTTTAGACATCTCCCAACCTAAGATCTTCACGAAACTTGGGAGAGGTTTAAAAACAAGGTGATGTAGTGCCAAACTATAACATGATCGATATTCATCTGATGGAGACTCTTTATCAGGATTTAAACTCTATTACAAAACCAGTTGTTCATAATGCTGAAGGGGGATCATTTATGGATCTCACCTTTCAAGAGGCCTCAGAGATGCTTGATCGGATGACTAAATGAAGCAGTGCTTGGTATACCAGGGATTCTGTGGTAGCAAGACCTCCTGTGGCTATTGGCATGAATGCAGATCAACGTAAGAAAAAGGAAGAATGTGATCAAGACATGGCATATTTAAAGACACAAATGGATCTTTTAACCAAGAATCTATTATCTGCAAAGACTGGAGAGGTAAAGGCTATTACGGCTAAAGGTAGAGATGATTCTTATTTAGAAGAAGAGGAAAACTATTTGAATAATCTGGGTGGTTTCCGAGGCAATAGCCAAGGTAATCAAGGTTGGAACTACTACCTTAGCTGGTAATAAGGATAGGAGCAACGAATCTGGAATAGCAAGATGTCCATGTATAAGTGGAGATAATACTGAAACTAGCTCTGGCGAGATGTCTATGGAAGACATGATAAATAAACTATTAAAGGGATTTGAGGCTACCAAATCTTGGGTGACTACCATGAAGACTGATTTGTCCTCTATGAGTCGGCTAGTAAACTCACACTCCACTTTGATCAAATAGTTGGAATAGCAAATAAGTCAACTCTTTGCAGCATTGAATCAGAGAAAGAGTGAAACATTACTGAGTTATTTAATTCAGAACCCTTGGAATGATGGTTCATGAATGGATATTACCACACGGCATAGTAAAGTTGTATTATGCCCTTCTTTGGGGAAAGCTATAAACAATGAGGTAAGAAAAAAAAATGATGAGCTTAAAGAAAGTAATCCAGTAGAGTCTGAGAAGCTGGATAACATTGATATCCCTTCAAATTATCAGTAGGTTGATAAGTTGGAAAAAGGAAAAGAGAAGGAAAAGGAAGTAATATTCTCCCAAAACTACCACCTCCTTTTCCTCAGAGATTGAAAAAGAAGGCTGATGATATAAAGTTTAGTAAATTCATAGAAATGCTGAATCAGCTAACTATGAATGTTCCTTTGGTAGAGGCACTTGAACAAATGCCAGGATATGCTAAATTTATGAAGGATCTTTTGACGAAGAAAAGAGCGGTGAGTTATGAACCGACAGATAATCTCCATCATTGTAATGCTATTTCCACAAGTTCTTTGGTGGAGAAGAAAGCTGATCCAGGAGCATTTACTATCCCATTCACTATTAGACCTCTTGACTTTGCAAAAACCTTATATGATCTAGGAGCGAGCATTAATCTATGTCGCTATCTGTTTATAAAAAGTTAGGTTTCAGAGACCTCATACCCACCAACATGTGACTTATGATGGCAGACAAATTGGTAAAATAACCTTTTGGTATTTTTTATGATTAGCTGGTGAAGGTGGCTTGCTTCACATTTCTGGTAGATTTCATCATTTTAGGTTGTAAGGTGGACTTTGAGGTGCCCATAAACTTTGGTTGACATTTCCTTACATCTAGAAGTTTTTTGATTGATTTGAGAGCTAATGAACTCTTATTTAGGCTAAATAATAAAGTGGTGCAATTTGATGTATGCCAATCAATAAAGAAACATAAAGATGTGAGTGTGTTCTCAATTGTTGATGTATATTATGAGGATGAACAGGAGGTGCCAATAGAGGAGAAATTTATTGTAGAGCCTCTAGATCCAGTGCTAATGAATTTTTATCATGAAGGCATTGAGGAGTACGAAGAGACTCTTTGCGCTTTTATAGGAATGGGTTCATACTCTTATGATCATAACAAATTAGATCTTGATCTTGCTAATCGAGTAACACCACTGGCTAAGCCATCTGTGGAAGAACCATTGGTGTTGAAATTGAAAGAACTACAAGCGCATTTGAGGTACGTGTTTCTAGGAAATGGAAATATGCCGCCTGTTATTATTATAGCTGATTTAGGCAAGCAGCAGGTGAAAACACTTATTTTTGTACTTCATAGGTACAAGACAGAAATAGGGTGGACTATTGCAGATATTATTGGCATTCCCCCTCGCATCTGCACTCATAAGATACAACTTGAAGAAAATTATATTCCGACCATTGAGCACCAACTCTATGTTAACCCATCAATTCAAGAAGTTGTTAAGAAGAAAATTATTAAGTGGTTGGACACAGGGGTGGTTTATCTTATTTCCAATAATAAATGGGTGAGTCCAGCTCAATGTATGCCCAACAAAAGGTGCATGACTGTTGTTCCAATTGAACGAACTGAGTTGATTCCACTAAGGCTTGTGACTGGGTGGAGAGTTTGCATGGAATATCGCAAACTAAACTCATGGACCTTAAGAATCTCTTCCCTATGCCATTCATAGATCAAATGCTTGATCGGTTGGTAGGATGGGGGTGGTATTATTTATCGGATATATATTTGGGCTACAACCAAATCTGTATTGCTCCTGAAGATCAGGAGAAGACAACATTTACATGCCCGTATAAAACCTTTTCTTTCAATAGGATGCCATTTGGGTTATGTAATGCACTAGCCACCTTTCAAAGATGTATGATGTCTATTTTCTCAAATATAATGGAGGACACCCCGGAGGTGTTCATGGATGATTTTGTTGTGGTTGGAGATTCGTTTGAGCTTTGTTTGGAGAACTGGAGTCGAGCTCTAAAATGGTACATGGAATTTAATTTGGTGCTCAATTGGGAAAAATGCCACTTTATGGTGAATGAAGGTATTGTTCTCTGGCTCAAAATTTCAGAAAAGGGGATAGAAGTTGATAGAGCCAAGGTTGAAGTTAAAAATAAACTAGCACCTCCCATCTCAGTAAAGGGCATGCGTAGTTTCCTTGGCCATGCTGGTTTTTACCAAAGGATTATAAGGGACTTCTCAAAGGTTGTAAATCCACTTTGCAAACTTTTGGAGAAGGAAGCTAAGTTCTCCTTTGATGTTGATTGGTTGAAGGCATTTGAATTTCTTAAAATGAAGCTGGTTGAGGCCCCCATAATTGTTTCACCAGACAGGTCAAAACTATTTGAGATCATGTGTGATGTAATCAGTGTTAGCCTTGGAGCAGTATTTGGATAGAATAAAGACAAATTGTTTCTCCCAATTTATTATGCCAGCAAGCACTGAATGGAGCTCTAAAGAATAACACCGTCATCGGACAGGAACTCCTAGCTGTAGTTTATGCTTTTGAGAAATTTCAAGCTTATCTTCTAGGGACCAAGGTAGTGGTCCACACTGACCACGTAACCTTGAGGTATTTGATGGCTAAGAAAGATGCAAAACCAAGGTTAATTAGATGGGTGTTGCTGCTCTAAGAATATAACTTTGAGGTAAAATATAGAAAGAGTTGCAAAAACCAAGTTGCAGATCATCTATCAAGGATGGAAGGTAAGCAAGTAGCTGGTGAGGAAGTTGAGATAAATGATACATTTCCTGATAACAAGATCTTAGCTGCTTCTATGGAGAAAGTGCATTAGTATGTTGATTTTCCAAACTATGTGGTGAGCAAGGTCATTCTAGAAAATATTTCTTTCCATTAATGAAAAAAATTCCTTCATGATGTGACACACTACTTCTGGGATGAGCCGTATCATTTTTGGGAATGTGCGGACAACCTTATAAGGAGATGTGTGCCAGAAGTGGACGTATTGTGAATATTGGAAGCATGTAATGCTTCCCCAGTTGGAGGTCACCATGCAGGTGACCGAACGGCTTGAAAGGTGATTCAGAGTGGCTACTATTGGCCAACGTTATTCAAAGATGCTCATGAGTTGTGATAAAGTATGCCCAATGTCAGAGGCAGGGGTCGATCTCCAAGAGGCATGAGAACCTTTGACTAAGATGCTTGAAGTAAAATTTTTTGACGTCTGGGGCATCTATTTCATGGGTCTTTTTGTAAGCTCATATGGAATGAAGTACATTGTAGTTATTGTTGATTATATGTCAAAATAGGTTGAATCTGTTTCTTTTTTGGATAATGAAGGGAAAAGAGTTGTGGCGTTTCTCAAGAAGAACATCTTCTCTCACTTTGGAGTACCATGTACTATTGTAAGTAACAGAGGATCTCATTTCTGCAACAAAGTATTCTGAGCTACTTTAGTGAAATATAGGGTGAAATATCATAGAGTAGCAAGTCCATACCACCAACAAACTAGTGGGCAAGTGGAGGTGTCGAATTGGGAGATTAAAGCAATCCTAGCCAAAATAGTAAATGCTAATAGGAAAGACTGATCTCGAAAACTAGGTGATGCTTTATGGGTGTATCGGAATAATTTTAAAATACCAATTAGTATATCACCGTATCAGTTAGTCTACAGAAAAGCATGTCATTTACTGATCGAGCAAAAAGACAAGGCTTTGTTGGCTCTCAAAAAGTTAAATCTAAATTAGAAGGAGGCAGCAGAGCTAAGATTGGGGTAACTGAATGACATGAATGAATTCCATTTTGGGGCTTATGAAAGGGCAGTTGATGTCACTCCATCTGAACTTGCTGATGTTGAAATTGAGGATGCCAATGTAGAAGGGAAAGCTGAAGCAGAGAATGTAGAAACTAAACCTGAAGATGCTAATGTTGTCAGACGAAAGGATCCTCAAGTTTGGGAGACGATTAGATAGAAGATAGAAGGAGAACGTGTGAAGTTATATGATGGGTTAAAACCTACCGCGAGAGGGATCAAAAGGTTATTTGTTGAATAGCATCAAATTTTGACAAAGTACTTACATGAATATCCATAGTTAGAATGTCGTTTCAACTAGTATGAAGTAGCATGGATGAGCCAGCCATCGGGAGCCTATCAACTGAATTAGGTAAGAGAATTCTTTGTAAATTATCTTGCACTAGTAGAACAGGATTTCCCAAAGGGGACATTAATTACAAATTTGCCAAACAGAGAGTTTGTACCTATCCGAGAAGTTACTGTTGATATTTCATCCCAAACAATCAATAGGATGTTATTTGGACCAGAGTACGAGGCCCCGCTTAATGTACCTGTTCTTGAGTACAGATTGAGAAATGCTTCCTCTCAAAGGTAGTGGATGGCTTCATCTTTGACTGAGAATGGTAACCCCTCATGGTTGACCAACTCACCGGAGCATACTACAAAGTACTCCATTAGTTTTAAGGCTAAATTCTGGTTGACTGCTGTTCATTTAATGTTAATGCCTACAAAGGGGGATGGAAACTTTGATAAACAAAGAGCCGTGTTGGTGGAAGTATTGAACTTAGGAATTCAAGTTGACTTTGGCTAGATAATTACAAATAAGATATTCGTTAGGGCCCATAAAGTTTCCAATGCATTGCCATTTTCGTGCTTAATCATATCTTTATGCAGATAGGCTGATGTGCCCTTAATTCATGGAGTAGACAATAAAACCTATGCTGCACACAATCAAAACATTTAGAAGTTGAAAGACCACTCAAAATTTGAGATGCATATCATAAAGCCTCTAGCTTACCAAACTCAATCTGCACCAGCTTCTGATACTACAGAGATCCCCATAGATATGCCTTTGACCATTACCACCTATGTGCCACCTAAGTTTAAACCCCAAGGCATATCTGTAGGGTCAGGTTCCACACAATCTATCATTGGAGAAGATTTAGCTGAGTACAGGTTCACACCAGAAAACTTTGCTAAGTCTATCAAGACGCAAAAGTGGTTTTAGAGACATCTAGATAAGTGGGCTGCAGACTTCAAGCCTTTTGTTGATGAAATTATGGCTGATGAAATTTGTCCATACCAAACCATTAAGGCAAGGATGGGAACCATGGAACTTTGTATCAATAAAAGGCTAGATTCACTGTCCCTTCTTGATTTTGCCAAGCTGATGGCTAAATTTGAACAGGCAAAGGCGGACATTCCAGAGCTGAAGAATAAGCAACCACAACAGCCTATTTTTGATGGTGTAAAGTGATGTTGATGAAGGTATAGTGGACTTGATGGGAAGACCCGTAAAGACCAAAAAAAAGGAGCAAATGGATGAAAAAGCTGTATGGAAAGTAGCAAAGAGGAGGAACAAAGCAAAAATTACTGCAGAACAACAAGAATGACATGATATTAAGAGGTATTAAAAGAAGTCACTGAAGGATGAATACAAGAGGAGAAAGAAATAAGAAGATGAAGAAGCAGGGGTATCCATTAATGCTGCCCCAGTAAGGGGCACAATGTAGGATCTGTTCGAGAGACAATTCCTTTAATTTTGTGGGTGAGGTTGTGAAAGTCCCTACAACCATAAGTGAAAACATTACATTAGGTGAGGACGCAAGTGCCTCACAACACTTCACAAGCCTCAAATGAATAAGAAGCAAAACAAGTAAAACCATTTCATTGTACTTTAAATAAATTCTTGAGGACAATGCGTCTATTTTTCTGAGGGAGGTGGTGTACTTGTACTTGTAATTGTTCCATGGTCGGTTGTGTTGCCGATCTCTTTTCCCTCCATGTGCTATCTGATAGAATTGGCATGTCTAGGGTGTTTCTCTTTTTGCATATTTAATTTCCTGTCTAGGGTATTTTTATTTCTGTACTTAATGTTATTTATAAAAAATTCCCTGTTTCAGTATCCCTTTGTAGATATGAATAATGAATGATGCTAGCATAAGACTATGAGCATGAATGTGTAATTATTTACTCTAATCATGTAGCATGTGTGCATCACCTTCAGTGAGTTTGCATTTTGCATTAACATGAAAGAGGTGCATGAATTATGTGAGGGAAATCCTAAGAGCAACAAAAGAAGTTTAATTCAGTTGCCACTGTGTGTGTGAGGATTTATCTTCAGTTCTTGCATAGACTAATACCTAGAACTTGACTGAGTCAGTGATACTATCTTTTAGATGATTCACTAGGATAGGATGGAAGGCCTCCTTATATTTTAAGTCCACTTAGCCTAAATAATTAACCCCTCTAAGATTTTTCATTCACTCGAACCTGTTTTGTGATTTTTAGTAATTTTTTCACTTTTTATATTAGTAATTGACTCTTCATAGGGTATTGCATTCAACACTGGCCCTGGCCCAATATCAAGCATTATGTGCCTTAACTTAGGCAAAACACCTAAGTTGAGGGTGGCTATAGTAAAAATGTAAGAACCTAGTGGAAAGTTGGTTTAGAATATAGTTTAAAGGCATTTGGCCCTGATCTATCCAAAGATAATGTGCACCTCGGCTTATTGCATCAGCATAAGTTAAAGGTGGTTGATGTTCTAAAAACCAAAAAAAAATAATTTGATTAAGGGTGATTGTAAGCAAGTTTATCTAAATAGCAGCTTGGGAGCGAAAAGTTGTGAGGGCAAGTAGAGTTAAACTCGATTGAGTCACATTACCCAAAAGATTACCCTCACCTAGCTTGAAGCCTCATTACAAGCCTAGAAAAGACCTGTTTGATCCTAAAGAATCAGCTTTGAGGGTGAATCATATGGCAAGGGCAAGCCTATGGGCACTTGGATTATGCTTGTAACTTCTTTGTAATTTCGAGAGCTTAGATTGTGTCCACATAATATAATGATTGGTGGACTTAGTTGTAATGAGGATAACTAGAGTTCTACTTTGGTTTGTGTTTCTATGTGGGATATAACATCCATGTGTGTGTGCTGAATTATAATCAATGTTGGGTGTAGAGCATGATGTGTTCAATTCATGTGAGTGAAATGATGAGTGAATGATTGCAACAAAATTATTCATTAGTTGGTTGTTGGTCATGATATTGTTCATGTTCACAATTAGGTGCTGAGTTGGTTGAGGACAAACAATGATCTTAAGTTGTGGGTGTTGATGTTACGGCTTTTGGCAGAATATTTTACATCTTTTCTAGGAAAAATTGTATGGTTTCAAGCAACCAAGGTTGCATTTGATGCTGGTTTTTAGTGTTTCAGGGCAAGGAGTTAGCTGAATGAAAAAACTCTGGAAAGTGGCAGAAAAGTGCTTCTAATGGTTGAAATAGTGTACCATCGCACTTTGGATGGACCACCAACCTTACCAAGTCTTAGGAAGAACCCATGGTTTTAGAACTTTCAGCGACAGACCAAATAGTGGACCGTTAGATCTTTGACGGACCACCATCTTGGCCGTCAGCCTTATCCAAAATATTACTTATTGAAGGATTCAGCTATGGACCAAATGGTGGACTGTTTGAGCTATGACCGAGCACCAGTTTGGACGTTAACCTTATCCAGAACCTTGAATCCCGAAGGACTCAGTGACGTACCAAATGGTGGAATGTCAACCCCTCGATGGACCACCACTTTGGCCGTTAGTTTGGATGCAATTTTTAGAATTCAAATTTCAGATTCTTTTTACTTGGGAACATATAAATACTAGTTTTAGGTTATATTATGGAGATCTATCTATTATTTTCATCTTTTATCATAGTTTCCATCTCTATAAACTCTTGGTAACATAGTATTTTGGGGGAGTTAAGAAATCTTGTGGATCTAATCATTCCATCTCTATGACGATTGAAGAACAAATTCTTGTAAACTTTGCAAGTAAATCTTGAATTAATTTATGAAGAACACAATGATTTCTTCATTTTCTATTACAGAGATGTGTGGCTAAGCTCCCATAACTAGGGTTATGGGTGCCTTGATGTGAAAAGCTGAATTGGGTTGTGAATCTATTAGATTCCCATGATTAATTGATATTGCATAAACCCTTCTTCACTATAATGACTTGGTTCCAAACTTGAAAAGTGAGCCCAAGAACATCACTTGTTCGAATGGAAAAGTGTTTTTGGGGAAAATAAAGGGTTTACACAAATCTAAAGGCTTTAACCTTTGGATAAAGGGTAGATGCCTTAGCGGGATCAACCCATGTGAGAATATAGTTGAACAAATAATATGTTCCTTATGTTTGAAAGAATTAAGGGATAAAATTACACATTCAGGTTGACAAACTAATGGGTAAACCGTAGAATTCACTTACTCTTGCAATCAGAATTGTTCATTGGGAAGTCAAAACAATTCACAAACCTAGCTGGTTGACTATCTTGGTAACCATAACTCTAGTTTGACTACTCTTACTGTATTACTATTTTTAATACAATCAAAAAGTGGATTAGTTTCTGTGACAAGCATTTTATACAATTGATAAATCAAAACCCCCCTTTTTGCTCAGGAACCTTCGATCAACCCATGTGAGAATACAGTTGAACAAATAATATGTTTCTTATGTTTGACAGAATTAAGGGATAAAATTACACATTCAGGTTGAGTAACTAATTGGTAAACCATATAATTCACTTACTCTTGTAATTAGAATTGTTCATAGGGAAGTCAAAATAG
Organism: Capsicum annuum; assembly: GCF_002878395.1. Taxonomy (NCBI): domain Eukaryota; kingdom Viridiplantae; phylum Streptophyta; class Magnoliopsida; order Solanales; family Solanaceae; genus Capsicum; species Capsicum annuum. Next base: position 337,059 of record NW_025830138.1, on the reverse strand, counting down.
TTCACAATCCTAGCTGCTTAACTATCTTCGTAACCATAACTCTAGTTTGACTACTCTTACTGTATTACTATTTTTAATACAATTTAAAAGTGGATTACTTTCTGTGTTCAGGAACCTTCGATTAACAGTCTAATAACAACCATAAGACTTAGTGAACACAGTATTCCCTGTGGGATTTGACAGCCAACCCTGTTGGGTTCTATATTTGACAGCGACCGCTTACACTTTCAGAATAAGGTTGTAATTTGGGCATATCATTTGGAAAAGAATTGATTCACATAAACTCCATAGGTTTACCATTTAGGTTAATGGTTTGACACCTTAACAGGATCAAACCATATGAGAGTGTTACTGAATAATGCATGAATCCTTTAAATTCGAGAGAAGTAAAGGGTGAAATATACATTAGGTTGAGAAACACATGGGTGATCCTTAGAATTCAATAATTCTTGCAATTGGATACATAAGTTAAAATTAAAACAAAAACTCACAACCCTATTTGTTTGAACATCTTGTTGAGCATAACTCTAGTTAATTCATTCTCCTTGAAATTACATCTACATTTACTCTCAGTGGCTTGACTTTTGTGTAACACAAATACAAAAGAACACCATTAACATTTCTAAACCCATTTTATTTTGGAACCTTAGATCAATAGTCTAATAATAATCTAAATACTTAGTGAACACTGTATTCCCTGTGGGATTCAACACCCAACCCAATTAGGTTCTATATTTGACAGCAACCGCTTACTCTCTCATAAGAGAGGTGTAATTTGCGCATATCACGGATAAGGGTCTACAAAAGCTAACATACATCTTAGCCTATGGTGGATCAAGGGGCCACTTATAATCCTGAAAGTTCCATTTTAGGCAATGTCTACCCGAATTAGGCTTAAGATATCTAAATTAACTTTCAGATGTTAAACAAGCCTCAATGATCCATACGATAGGAAGTTAACCTAAAATGTAAGCAAGTACATCAATTATGCCTAAATTACAGTTTTCGAATAACATAAACGGTCCAACAAACCCAAGCATTTTAATTTATCACCCTAATAACTAAAATTCATCCTAAATCTGACATAATATTACAAACATACTATGACTAAGATGAATCTAACAAGGGGTAAAACCTAGCCTTCCTCGATGCTGAAGAAAGCTCAAAGATCTGCTAAATCACTATTTTCCCTTTCGAGAAGCTTCTGCAAAATGCCAAGCTAACAAACCACATTCTACACATCAATACTAGAACAATGATGCCCATATTGGACTATTGTATTTTGGGACCAAAAATCATTAAAAAAATACCATATGGGCCCCATTAATAGAAAATAATGTTTTTAAAGAGAACCAATGCTCCCACATCCGCTAAGAATCATTACCATAAGAAATGGGTCTAATCTGAGATAATTTGAGGCTAAAATCAAGCCCCAAAAGGTTTTCTAATTTTGAACAACAAAAGTGAAATTCTACCATGATAAAAGGGTGAAATCTTCCCACAAACTAAAAGTTAATTGTGAAACAAATGTTTGCCAAGCTCCGAAATCACCCACATGCTCTAATTAAAGGTTTTAGCTCTCAAGAAATTCAATAAATAATAAGAACACATATGCAATGAGGCTCTATTTATACTCATACTAGGTCCTTGGGTCTCACTTTCGCACTCGACCTCCGGAATCGCTATGTAAGTAATAAAACGAAGATGTCGCAATCGCGTTTGCAACTATAAATTGTGTGATCATGAAACTTGATGATGCTACCAGATCGCTAACACGATCCATAGCACATGATAACAGGTGCACCAAATTTTGTGTATGCAAATGAACTATGGAACCACACAAAAGTCAATGTTCCAAACTCTGTGGCATAATTTAAATTTCCATCCAAGCTCATTTCGATGAAATATGGATCCCACACACCATTTTTTTTTGTTAACTTTCTGATCAAAAGTCAAAAGCTCGGGTGCTTCAAGACTCGATCCAAGAAGCCTCCTAGCCTAAAATATAATTTCTAGAGCTGGTAGAACAGTTAGAATTTGCATTAGAGATTGGTTGACTAATTTTTTTTGTTGGACATTTAGAACCAATGAAGACTTCAAAATAGGGAATTTGCTCTAAAACCCAACGAATAGCCTTGTAACTAAACTGTCTGTTCCATCAAGTCATAAATGACTTGAAGAAGCTATAAAAAAGTTGTAACAACAAAAATATATGGAAAGATGGAAAATGACCTTAAGGTCATTCTAATATCCACTACTAAAGGAACTTTCGTTGTGAAAGTTAAGGATTCGTATACCTGAAGTTTTAAATAGGTGAGGATACTGGGTTTGTACCTCACACTCTATCTCCTAATTAGCCTGCTATATTAGATGGTGCCTCCAATAAACCTTGACTATAAAATCTCCCTAGTGCCTAACTGCCTAACATCACTAGCCAAAATGAGAACAGGCTACTTCATGATGGTCAATTTCTCATCTAGCTTGATCAAGTACCATCTAAACATATGAGATGGATTGGGAATGTATCATCTCAATGTGGAAACTTTTAAAACTGGTAGACAACAACAAAATCTGGTCGTAGATCTAACTCATAAGCTACTTTACCAACTGTGCAAAGAATCTCAAAAGGTCTAATATACCTAGGGCTCCGTTTTCCCTTCCTCCCGAACCTCATTACACCATTCATGGACAACAAATTGAGGAATATTTGATCACGAACTCCAAAACTCAATACATGAAGACTACAATCTGCATGGGCCTTCTGCCTACTCTAAGTTGCCCTCAGCCTAACCCGAATCACCCTGACTCTATATAATGGCTCCTAAGGAAAATCAGTACCACAGGGTTGAATCTCAAAAGTCTGAAACTACCCAATCAAACAACGAGATCTCCTACCATAGAAAGCCTCAAAAAGGTCCATCCCAATACTCGAATGATAACTATTGCAGTAAATAAACCCTGCCAAGGCTATGTGATCCTCCCACTGGCCTCTAAAATACATGACACAGGCTTGGAGCATATCCTTAAAAACCTAAATAGTCTGCTTATACTGGCTATCTTTTTATTGATGGAAGGATGAACTAAGATCCACTTAAGTACCTAACTCTTCCTGAATATCTCTCTAAAAAGTTGAAGTGTTCACAAAACCTCAGTCTAAAATAATAGATATGGGCATACCATACAAAGGAACTCTCTCTCGTGCATAGATGAGGGCTAACCTCTCAATAATGAATGACATCCGAGTAGGACTAAAATGAACTAAATTGGTCAAATCATTCCTCAATGACCCAAATACTATCAAAACCAAGAGAATTACGAGGTAAGAAACTAACAAAGTCCATGGTATTCCACTCCTGTTTAAACTTGTGAATGGGTAATTTATGAATCAAACCACATGGTCGATGATGCTCGACCTTCACCTACTGACAACAAAGGCAATGATCTACAAAGTCTACCCCATGTGTCTTTATGCTACTGCACCAATAATACTATCTCAAATCTCTATACATCTTAGTCATGCCCGGATGAATAGAATATCTAGAGCTTTATCCTCTAACAAAATCAACTAAATTAAGTCAACATTCATCAAAACATAAATACGGCTATGAGATTTCAAAACGCCCTTAGAATCTAAGGTAATCCTCTAGGATTCGCCTCTCAACACCTGATCATAGAGAAAGCAAAGCTTACTATCCTTAAATTGATAATCCCAAATTTGCTAAAAAAAACAAAGACCTTGCCTCAACAATTGAAAGAATGCCTCAAGGGTCTGAAATGTCAAAACAACCCATCAAGTTGGCTAAGGAATGAATGTACCATGCCAATGGCCTCTAAGACACTGAAACATTAGCTAGGCTACCCATACTCATGGGCCTCTGACTCAAGGAATCTGCTACCATATTAGTCTTAACTGAATAATAAAAAACTTCATCAGTCTATATTCTCTAGTATTAAGATCTCTTTGGGCCATAATATGTTGAAAGCTATGATTATTGGTGCAAATCTCACATTACACACCAAAAATATGATGCCTCAAGATTTTAAGCGGAAAATCTACCACCGCCTACTCCAAATCATAAGTGAGGTAGTTGCGATCATGTACCTAAAGTTGTCTCAATGAATAAAAAATAACACGATCCTGGTGCATTAATACACAACCTAAACAAGTATCAAAATCATCACAAAACATGGTGAATACCTTACCCTCAATAGGAATAGGTAAAATAGGAGTTGAGGAAAGTCCTTGAGCCTTCTAAATCTTAACTCACACTTCTCGAACCATCGAAAAGAAACCTTCTCTCGAGTCAATCTTGTCATAAGTGCTAATATAGTAGCCAAACCCTCTATAAATCATCTATTATAAATGGCTAACCTAATAAGGCTATGAACCTTAGTCGGACATATAGGTCTAGCCCAATTATGATTTGCCTCCATCTTAGCAAGGTCTACCATAATACCATCCGCAGATACCACATGCCCAAGGAATGTCACTGACTCAAGCCAAAACTCACACTTAGAATACTTGGTAAAAGCACAAGATCTCTTAATGTCGAGAGTACAATCCTCAAATATTATGCAGGCTCCTCTATACTCCTTAAATACGGAAGGATGTTGTCGATGAACACAATCACAGAGGAATCCAAATAAGATCTTAACACTCGGTTCATAAAATATGTTAATGTAGTTGGGGCATTAGTAAACCTAAATGACATTACTAAGAACTCATAATGACCGTAACAAGTACAAAAAGCTATCTTCCAGATACCCTCAGCCCAAATCCTCAACTTCTGGTAACCAGATATTAAATCTATCTTAGAAAACACTTCTGCACCCTGAAGCTGGTCGAACAAATCATCAATGTGATGTATAGGATAATAGTTCTTCTTAGTCACTTTATAAAGCTACCTATAATCAATACACATATATTTGGATCCATCTTTCTTCTACATAAATGGCATGGGAGCTTCAAAAGAAGGCACACTTGATTTAATAAAAATTTTACTAAGAAGATCTTAATGCTAAGCTTTTAGCTTTTTAAGCTCGGTAGGAGACATAGGGTAAGGTGCCATAGAGATAGACCGGGTGTCAAGCTCAATATCAATAGCAAACTCAATCTTACAAACTAGGAAATACTAGGAAGGTCGGTAGGAAACACACCAGGAAACATAAAAACTACCAGAATAAAGTCAAGTGATGTACTCTCCATACTAGTATCACAAATATAAGCGAGATACGACTCCTACCAATAAAAATAAGCCTTATAGAACAAAAATAGGAAATAATCACCATTGGCTCATGGCTAATCACTCCTTGTCACATGTCTGGGGTTTATCGAGAATGGCTAATGCAATGGTCTTGGCAAAACAATCCATGACTGTGTGATGGTGGGATAACTAGTCCATGTCTAGAATGACATAAAAATCCACCATATCTAGGAAAAGAAAATCAACATGATACATCTCTAACAGTCATAATATATGATCTAAAAACTTAAAACAATACTAAAGAATTACCCATGACAGTGGATACACGTAATAACACAGATAATAAATCCCAAGATAACTTAACTTTAGAGCATAATAAGCAGATAGATAAGAATAAGTGGATCTTGAATCAAATAAAACAATGAATAACTTGTGGCACACCATAATCATACTTATAATAATAACATCTGAAGACTTAGCCTCAGGTTAGTAGGTACTACATATATCTGACCACGCACACCACATAGATAGGCTTCTAACCAGCCTCTTGTCATTTCTTTCTGAGAAATACCATAAGCACCATGAGGACTACCCCTATGACCTTGGTAACCACTTCTAGCTGAGGGATAAACTGCTTTAATATAGGGAATACTCTGACTAAAGAAAAAATTGATTCACTACTAAGAAACTTAAAAGAATAATAACCAAAAGATCAACACTGATAATATGAAACCTGAGATGGACCAGAACAAACATATTTTATCATCCAAAGTAACCACCCTGACTAGAGCAGCTGGACAATGAATCCCCTAGAAGACAAACCATCAACCTGACCACATCGAATATTAGCACTAGACTAACCTCTATCAGTAATCTAAAGATCTTCCTAAATTGGTCAACTAGGCCAACTCAGAGGATGATAGGAAGGACGTAAAGAATACATAACATGAGAACTACTACCTCTAAATCGGGAACTACCATGTCTTCCCCAGAAAGTGCCGTTATATCTGAGCCTCTTATCATTACGCATTTGGGCCCCATGATGAATCTCCTCTATGACTTGAGTGTTATCCAAAAACTAAAAAATAGACCTACCCACACAACAAAACTCTTAGTAGATATGGGAAATAGAAATCTCAATCATCGAACAAAGAAAAGAACTCTCTCATACTTAGTATCAAAAATAGAAGTAGCATGTCTGTCCAACTCATTAAAGTAAGCCTCATACTTTGAAAATGTCATAGAGCATTGATCCAATCTAGAGAAATGATATCTCAGGCGATCTTTAAGGCTCTAACTTATGTATTTCTCCAAGAACATCTCAAAGAACTGAGTCCATGTCAAAGAAGAAGGTCCATTTGGTCAAGAATCCATATAACCTCTCTACCAATGTAGAGTATCGAAATCTAACTAAAATATGGTGTAATCCACACTGCAAGTCTCAACAATCCCAAACTACAGATCCTATTCTAACATGAAATTAGAAACTCATATGCATCCTCATATAGAGCACTAGTAAACCTAGGCGTAGCCACTTTCAAGAATGTACCCAATATCTTCTACTCCTCAACGGACATTGAAGTCTCAGCAACCACTGGCCGAGAAACCATCGGTTCAGGAGGGACCTTAACTCTAGGGCTACTGTTATAGGTTGTGGCCCTACCTTGGTACCACTCTGATCTGTAGACTATGCATTATTAGATGGTATGCCACAAACAATCCCCAAATATTGAATCAAAGTGTCTCAGAGAACTCAAGAAGAAAGAATCTCTAGTAGATCCTTGGCTAGTCCCTAGCCCACCACTGTCTTAGGAAGAAAAATCGTTGGCTCATAAGTAGGAATAGTGTCTGGTGAAGGATCCCAATCCTATCCCCTAGTAGGGGACACTTCTCTAGGTCATCCATGACTTCTGGGTTATCCACATGCAATATAATGATTCCTAGGCTCGGTCTTGAGACCCTCTTTACATGTAGCGATAGCACATCTCATGATCATCTGGAAAAGAGTGAAGTCAAATGAATATTTTATAAACCAACTCAGAATCATATCATGAAATAAGTGAAAGAAGTGAAGAACTCTTAAGAATTTCCCATTGCCTCCAAAAGATTGAAAATAGACATCATCATTTTGATCGAAAAGACTCTACTAGAAATTTGCTCGTATACCAATAATCTTGAGGTAACTTGGCTCTAACATAAATTTTTTATTACCCAATTTATGAGACATGATGGCACCTATTCTATCCCACCAGTAGGTAAGCCAAACTATAACATAGAGTTAAACACAATAGTTTAGCTTGGTGGAAATTCGCCAAAAGGGTCTAATAGGCAATCCAACACAACAAATAACAAGGCAATACAAATATTTCAAAGGTAGTCACTATATAAATACCATCCCATGATGTAGTACAGCCAGTACAAGAGAAATTATTAATACAATCCAACTATCTAGAATAGTCAATACAATAATTTTTTAAACTAATGACTGGACATAAATAATATATAAGCAAATAGGTGTCCCTAACTACAAGAGCTCACCATATCTCTAGATATCAACATAGTACAACCGTCAATCAACAATAGTAACTTGTACTCAGATCTATATAAAAAAGATACAAGAATATAATATAAGTACAAAAAATATAGGTACTCAATAGACATCATTAAGCAATTTAGTTAAATCATAATACAAATATGATAAAATACAAGATAACATAATTAAGTAAAGGAATAGAAAAAATAGAAGTAACTCCAACATCATTATGCATAAACCAGTAAATTAATTAGAATAATAGCATAACATAAAATAAAGCATCACAGAAGCAATCATTACTACAAAATTGGCGCCATATACCAATTAGTGCAAAAAAGTAAACAACCCATCGCAATCCCCCATAAGACAAGGAGGTACAAACAAGATAGCATATCCCACCACCATCATTTAGAAACCCTTAAAATACCATATCGATTCAACCAAGTCATGTCATGCTATAACCATCCATAGTACAAATTTAACATTTTCAAAATTTTCAACATTTATCAAGTAACCATCATGTAATGACTAATCCTCTTGTACCGATAAATCATCCTTTATCATCTAAACATCACTGATTAACTAGTCATGATTTACCAATCGACTACCATTTATCGACTAGACTTTATTTCACTAGAATTCATTTATATCATACCACATTATAACCATTTTCTTATTTTCAACATAGCTAGATTGTCAATATCACACCCCAATGTCATCATTTCATAATAAGTATATCATCATAGTATAATTTGCACATTCAGACTCAAACCAGTAGATATAATCAATAGCTGGACATGAATTAGTAAATATATCATCAGTACCTAGACTTAAACTGATATATATATCAACAATAGCTGGATCCAAACTGAAAAACACACTACCAACTCAAACCACTAATTATAAATATATTAATAGGATCAATAGTATCATCAATAGCATAAACAATAGGCCTCAACCCTCACATCAAACAACATAACCAACAAGTGTCCAAATTTCTCAATAATACTTTAATAAGAATTTCCAAGAATCTAAAAGGCATATAACAATTTACAAAAGCTAACATGCATCTTAGCATAATGTAGGATGAGGTCCAATTTCTAAACATTAAAGTTCTATTTTAGGCAATTTCTACCCGAACTAGGCTTATGGTATCTAAATTCACTTTTAGATATTAGGAAAGCCTCAACAATCCCTAAGCTAGGGAGTTTACCTAAAATGTAAGTAACTAGGTTAATTACGTCGAAACTATAATTTTTGAATAACTTAAATAATCCAGCAAACCCAAGAATTTTAATTAATCATCCCAATACCTAAAGCCCATCCCATATCTAACATAATATCAGAAAAATGCTATGAATTAGAGGGGTAAAACCTAGCCTAACTCAATGCTGAAGAAAACTCAAATATATGCTAAATGATTGCTTTTCCCTTCAAGAAGATTTCTCAAGATGTCCAACTAACAAAACCATGTTTTGTGCATCAATATAAGAATACTGATACCCATAGTACACTATGGTACTTTGAGTCCACAAATCACGCAAAATTCCTATGTGGGTCCTTTTTATAAAAAAAACATGTTCCCAAAGCAAACCCAATGTTCCCACGCACTCAAGGAATCATTACCTCAAAAATTGGTATAATCCAAGGTAATTTAGGGCTAATATCACTTCCCCAAAGTTTTTGGGATTTTTAACAAGAAATGAGATATCTACAATTAAAAATGTTAAATCTTATATCAAATTAGAAGATAATTGGAAAAACAAGTGTTTGCTAAGCTCCCAAATCACCTAAAATCTCTAATTTTAAACTATCTCACCATTTAGGGATTTAGCTCTCAAGAAATTTTATGAAAAATGTGCAAAATTATGCAAAAAGGGTCTATTTATCCCATACCAGTTCCTTGAGTCTCACTTTTGTGACCCGTCCTTCTCAATCCTAATACAAGGTACTAGAAAAGTATTTCCCACAATATTATCCCATGGAGTTTGCAGTATTATCTGCCTGCCCAAGGATTGCATTCACGGCTATAAGTGTCGGTATCACGGCACTTGCTGGTGCTTCTAAATTACAATAGCGATCTATATCCTGTGATCGTGGATGCACCCATTTATAGTTGAGACTTGGAAATTTTCCAAGTCTTCGTCAAGCCATTAGGATTCATTTGGAATCCCGTATACACAAACCAAAAATGTAAATACACCAAATTCAATGGTCTAGCTGAAAGGGCATAGTTGAAATTTCCATCTGAGGTTGTTTCAATGAAATGTTGGTCCCACACCCAATTTCAATTTTCTTAACTTTCTGACCAATAGGTCAAAATGAGCTTGGTCCCTCAAAACCCATACCAAGAGTCCTTTTTGCCTAATATTGATATTCCAAAGCTGCTGGAATAGTCAAAATTTGCATTCGAGGTCATTTGATAGAAGTTTTTGCCCAATGGACATTTGGAACTTATAAAGACTTCAAAATAAAAAAATTGCTCTAAAAACCAACTGTGCTACTCGGTAATCACACTGTCAGTTCCAGCAAGTCATATATAACTTAGGCCAGCTATCGAGAATCTCTAACCGTAAAAATAAGCAAAAATATGGGACATGCTAGTTATTATCATTATAGTGATACAAATTCATAGCTTTATAGGGATGGGCAATGATTATCATTGACTTATTAAAGAATTTATTGCCATTGCTTCAGATATAGGCCATATTACTCAGAAGGAAATTCCATTTATTGGGGATGATAAGTGTGATTAGAGATTCCAAAAGCTCAAAACTTTATTGATATTTCCCTAATACTAATCTTGCCTATTGAGGGTATGGATTTCATTGTATAATCTGATGGCTGACGACTGGTTTAGGTGACTTTTTGATGTAGAATCAAAATATGATTTCTTATGCTTTGAGATAGCTAAATCCTTATAATAAAAACTACCCTAAACATTATTTATAATTGGCATATATGGTGTTTAGTTTTGAGATTTGGAGACACTACCTCTATGGAGGGGGGATGTGAAGCATTCATTGACCATCGTAACTTACAACACATGTTCACTTAGAGGGATCTAAATATTAGGCAAAGGAGGTTGATAAAGTTGACAAAAGACTTTGACATATCAATCCTAGATCACTTGGAAGCACTAAGACAAAAGCCAATAAGCATGGGAATTTTACCATTGCTTATAATGTCAAAGCACCCACTGGAAAGAGAGGTACAATCTTGCTAGAAATTTTGTAAGACTATAGAATACAAGTGGAGAAAGGATGTGTGCATATATGGAGGCTATGTCCACATTCTATGATCAATTCAAAAATAATCAGTTTGAAGAGAAGAAGTTGTAATCTCAGAGAAAAAGTGTTTCAAAGTGATGCAAGAGAGTCCATTCATGATTATGAGAAAGTTATGAGGATTAGGGGCCGCTCGTGCATACCTCAGGAATTCAATTTTATTTAAAATACTCTAGCAAAGGCTAACAACTCTATGTACTCTATACACCTAGTGCAGACAAGATTTATAGAGACTTGAGGTATGATTATTGGTGGTGAAGAATAAAGCAGGACATAGTGGATTTTTAACTAATTGTCACCATTTCCTGCAGGTAAATAATGAACACAAAAATTCATGTGGTATATTTCAGAGAATACTAGTTTTAAAATGGAAATAATAAATGATAACCATAGACTTTGTGCTTGTCCATCCTAAGACATTGATAAAGTACAACTCTATATAGGTCATCATGGATTAGTTGACTAGGTAGGCTTACTTTATTTTGGCATGAGTAGATTATTATATGACTAAGTTAGCCAAGATTTATATGAAGGAGATTATAGGGGTTGCACAAGGTATTGGTTTTGATTATGTTATACAAAGGTACCCAGTTCATTAACTTTTAGGAGTAATTCGAGTTAGAGTTGGGTTCTAGAAAATATTCCATCCACAAATAAATATTCAGTTAGAGCAAATTGTCCTAGTTTTTGAGAATGTGCTTCGTGCTTTTGTTATGGACTTTTGGGTTAGTTTGAGTAATACTAACCGCTGTGTGAATTTACCTACAATACTAGCTATAGCTGTAGTATTGATATGTATCCTTTTGAGGCCTCATATGGTAAGAGGTCTAGGTCTCCTATTGGGAAGTTTGATGTATTTAAGGTGAGACCTTGGGGCACTGATATACTCAAGGATTTAATGGAAAAAGTGAGGTTCATACAATAAAAACATACACTAACTCAAAGACGATAGAAATAATATGTAGATAATAAGGTAAGAGATTTGAGTTTTGAAAAGAGAAAGAAAGTAGTCTTGAAGGTGTCACCCATAGAGGGTGTAGTGTGGTTTTTCAAGAAGGTCAAGTTGAGTTTGAGATACATTAGTTCAGTAGCATATAAACTAGAAATTCCTCCTAGTATATCTTGGGTTCACCTAGTATTCTAAATTTATATTCTAAGGAAGTATCATGAGGATCCAAATTACATCATTCATTGGGATACTCAGTTGTTTGACAATAGTTATCATACTAGGAGAAATCGATTTCCATATTGGATTTAGATGTGATGAAGTTAGGGACTAGGATCTTCTGTGTGTAAAGGTTCATTGAATAAATGTACTATTAAAAAGGCAAGTTGGGAGACAGAAGAGGACATGTGCAAAATATATTTGCACTTGTTTATTGCCCCTAGTACTCTTCCATTTTCGGCCTAGCAATGTTATTTTGGGCTAGTAGTCATTTAGGGATGAAAAAGTACTAAATTTGTATATAGTGTAATTACCCCAATTTTTATACTTTATTAGGAGGTAAAATTTGAACCTAGTCTATCCTTAAGAATTTTTTGAGAAATTCAGGAATAGTGTACTGTTGGATTATTTTTTAGGGTGTAATAGTCTAAGGTAAATCGCCACAAATTTGAGTACTAGTGATGATGTTTGATAAACATTTGGATAGATAATGAGTTTAGAAAGTCATAGAAATTTCAAATACTTAAAATGGATTTATGGACACAACCCGAACCAGGGCATTGTCATGTCGGGTATCTCAAGTCCAACCAGAACCAGAGACCACCCCTAATACCTACACCATTAACCACCATACATCCTATGTCGGATGAATTTTGAACATATAAAAAGATAGAGCAATAATAATTTAAAGACATTAGATGAAATCTATAATCGTAACCAAATAGTCACAACAAGTTTTCAAAAAATACCAAACCCAATGCCAATACTATGACAAATTCTAACACTAACACCGACTCCACCCATGTGCATAGTAGTCCAGCAAAGCTTCTAACCAGAATTAAAGAATACCCAATTGAAAATGCACCTGACCATAGCCAAAGCTAAAATTAAAGAAATAACAATGATAAGAAGAAGTCTACAGGATAAAATAGGGCCTTTCAGGGTATGGAAGCTCACCACTTTAATGTAACTTGAAAGTTGTCCCTGAATCTGAGAGACAGAGCAAGAGAAATAGAAGTATGACTGGTTCCTGCATCGTATGGGGATACTACAATTGAACACGATTAGCAGAGTGCACGCTTGCATGTAACTTAGTGATAATGAAAAAATTAAGGACATTAATTTTTAAAAAAATCAAATAACCATATGCAATAACAAAAACAATTACAAACCCAGTATATTCCAACATATTGGGGTCTGGGGAGGGTAGAATGTACGCAGTCCATACCACTACATCCGAAGTAGTAGAGAGGTTGTTTTTGATAGACCCCCGGCTCATGAAAAAGGATCAAGACCTTAGTTAAACATCGCAAGCATACAAAATGATAAAATAACAACGGTACCACAACCACAAAAAGTACATTAAACAACAAAAGGCACCACCCTCCCCCAAACCTAGCACTGCTAACCAAGCGACACAATACTCACCTAACTCCCGCCTATGACTTTACCATACCCTTTCGCCCTCTACCTTAATAATCTTCCTCTAAACCTTCCTATCGAGGGTCATTTCCTCAGTGAGACATAATTGCTCTATGTCATGTCTAATCATTTCTCTCTAGTATTTCTTCGGTCTAACCTTACCCCGCTTGAAACCATCCAAGGCCAACCTCTCACACCTATGAATTAGAGTATCCATGCCCTTCTCATCACATAACCAAAGAATCTCTGCCTCCCTCCCCGAATCTTATCCACCACCGATGCCACTCCCACTTTATCCCAAATAGTTTCATTCCTAACTCTATCAGTCATTGTGATACCACACATCCAATGCAATAACCTCATTTCTGCCACCTTCAAATTCTGGATGTGAGAATTCTTAACAGGCCAACACTCCGCACCATACAACATAGCTGGCTGGACTGTAACTCTGTAGCAATGACATACATACATATATACCATGTCGAGATGGGGAATAAGGTTTAGCGTTCATTTAAAACCATAACATAAATTGTGTATCTTTACCATTATAAATCCACCCATGGGCTATATGGTTCAAGTGTTACCCCCAGAACAAGCCTCAATGCATATAGCCGCACAAATCAAAGATATCATAGAAGACCAGGGATTCTCGTGTAACCCTGCCCTCCATGATACATATATACAAGTATAGACTTGGGGTATTCCTGTGTGCCCTCAAGCATATGGTCACCAAGACCAACACACGTGTCGGCAAATATGACTTTCCAATGTCCATCCATTAGACTCACACCTCCATAATAGCTATCGCAACCCCTATTATTGTCTAATTAAAATCATTAGCAGAATACCAAACAACCAATTATAGGAGTCAATTATTAAGGAATCATTAAGTGGCATTGTCATACCAACTATAGCTTGCAAGCAATGTCATTAGCCAACACATAGGTGAATCCCATGTACCCCGCAAACTCTATTATTAAAGTCACTTGGGGGAATCCCATGTACTCCACAATGTTTTCATTATAAGTTCACTTGAGGGTTCCCTCGTACCCCGTAAGGTTTCAAATCCACCTATGAACATTTTAACCATTTAAACCATGCATTAGTTTCAAGAAATAAATCAAACCAAACACTGGGGATTCCATTGTATCCCTAGTTCAAAATCCCACCTTGCTCTAACTACTAACCAATTTTACAATATAAGGTTGGGGTCATAACACCTTAAAGAGTCACTATTTTTCAGAAATTTACCACTATAAAGTTCAACCACCATACCCATGCAACCATATATTAAGAACCATAATTAAAATATGAAAAACTATAATTAAACCACGGGAAATCATTATTCAACAATGAGCATCCAAATATCCCAACCTATATTTCAAAACCATAACAATACCAAGAAAACTATACATTAAATCATGTGTTTCTAATAAAATAACAGTGAAGGAGTAACATGCCTGAATTACAAAGATTCCTGAAAACAATTTGACACTTGAACCCTGAGATGACCACTTTTGAAGAAACCCTATCCAATATTGCTTGAGAGGATTTTTTAGAGGATAAAGAGGATGTCTAATCTTTTAATGTACAGAATGAATGCACCAAAAGTGTTTTAGGGGCATGGAATCTTAAGGGTTTTAAATGGGAAATGTCGAAAGTGCCCTAGACTTAAGAGTTATAAAAGAGCCATCCTTTGTTATAAGTCGACCCATTAAATCGTCAACACGCCATATGACTTGTAGATATGAGTCGTACCCCATATACTGAGTAGGACACCCATATACTAACCTCCTTACGAGTCCATGACCCCACTTATGACGTGACCATACGACTTATATGGTATAGTCGCATCTAAGATCCATGCTAAGGGATTAGAAACTGGACAACATACGACTCTAAGATTCCACTCATAATATATCCTCATGGCTCTTAGTGAGCCACTCCTACTACGAGCAGAGTCAAGTCACTAAGCTATTTATTTGATTATGGTTCCTCCTAACAACTTATCACCACCCTTAAGACTCACATTCCTAATTAGTATCCTTGACAGGACTCCCAAACACCATCCACTGGACACCTTACATCTATGGTCACCTGACCAATCAAGAAAGGATACAACTTATAGGATAATTCTTTACTCGGACAGTGAGCTCAAATCTTAAGAATTTTTCAAGGGAAAAAACTCGAGTTGTTTTAATTCTCCCCTACTTGATAATTTTTTATCGAATGATGGGACAAGATTGACTACCATAATTAAACCACAAACACCTATACTTTTACCTTTACGGAAAGTTAGAAAACAAAGATCTCAAGGAAATCAATCTTTTCTTTAACAAAGTCAGAAAGCAAAGGTGTTAAGAATAACACATATATTATTCACTTTCTTTTGTAGAGGAATACAACAATGGATACTTGGACTTTATTTCCTCTTTAGCTTCCTAAGTAGGATCTTTGAACTTGTGGTTCCTCCATAGAAACTTAACTGGTCCATACCCAACAAACCTGCCAATCAAAAATTTTATTTGGGACCTCCTCATAAGACAAAGAAATTGAAATACCAATATCCTTCATAGGCGCAACCTGTGATAGATCACCCACAAACTTTCTGTATTGCCTCGCAACCAGGTCCCAAAACATCACACTGTGCTTAAGGCTACAAATAGCCCCAAACTAACCCTTTAAGCCTTCTACTTCATATATTAGCTTACTTAAAGATAAAAAACATGAACTCAACACTGTGACATCGTAAAATGAGAAATATGAATGAAATACTTGGTCTGAAAAAACTACAACTCAAAGAAAATGTCAAAGTGCTGATAATCTGATGACTAGTCTAACAAACCTCTACTACTCCAAACTAGAGAGCCATTAGAACTGGTCCCCAACTGACTCATACTCAACTGACAAGAATTAAACAGCTACTAAATAAATCTGGAAGTTTGAGAATAACCGGTCCCCGAAACATGAGGACTCACCACGGCTGATATGTAGATAGGAGTACTCGAAAGGATCACTGATGAGGCTGAGACTGAGCACCTGAACCTACATTATGAGAATATATGGCACACAGACAAAATATGTAGCTCAGTACTTTGGGAATAATACTGAGCATATAGGGGAGTATTCAATTAAAATACCCAATATCATAAGCTTTTATAGAAAACCTGCATGGTGTAAAAAATATTCACATAGCTTGAAATAAATATATGCCACAAGACTCATAAATTATCATGCTTTTACTTAAAACCTCAAATTATTATGACACCTAAAATTATTAGGACCATAGCTTCTACAACACTTATACTTTCAAAACATTTAAACTTTAATATTAAAACTCTTTGAAACTTGGAAGACTTTAGAACTTAGAGAACGTTAGGAACTTAGAGAGTTTCTCTTAACCGACATAAACCATGTGAGCTACATGAAGTCCAACGTCTTACTCATGTTGAGGAGAGCTATTCTATCCTTGCCATCAGATAAAACCTTAACTTTAGTGATCACTATCTTAACCCACTTGGGGTATATCAAGAACCTATGGGGGCACGTAGTTCTGGGGCATGTGACCTCAAAATTAAGCCCAACTCGATGCTAATTACTATTCCCTTACTAAGCTCAGAACTTTAGAAAATCGACCTTCAAACAATTCAATAACATATATATATATATATATATATAATAGGAGCCAAAATGCATCCTCTTTACTCCAAACTCAAGAATGTGGATTTCTACCTTAACTTACAATCAAAACTCACTTCTTGATATTCTTTAAAAATTGCTAACATATCATTCTCAAACTCATGCTTTAACCATAAGGTTAAATTCACAACAATAGGACTTAAAATTCTCAAAACATGATATAGACATTGAATTATCCAACTTAAACCATAAATTAACAATTTAAAACATTAATATGCATAATAATATTACAACTCAAATCTTGGGAAAGACGTAGTTTCATAAAAAACACAATATAATAACATGACAGGAATTCTCCATGAATTTATGAAATACATTACGAAAATATATAAATTTTAGGCACAAGAATGAAAGGGTGTTCTTGTTCAAAACCATAAAACTTAAACTTAGAGCTTTTGGATGACTTCAAAAATTTTGGAAGGTTATTCACAAACTATTGGGTGTCCCTCATATCCCTCTTAATGGGGAATTCAAATATGCAAGAATTATTGAATTCTCACGGTTGAATATCTAAATAATTAGGTTTTTATGTTGAAACTCTAACCTTGTGGTTGAAGGTGTGCAGAGAATTTTGAGATATTTCACTAAAGAGAAATAGAAGAAAATACGTTCTATGAGTGTTATAAGTCATGGGAAGTGCAGAGAAAAGAGAAAAATACTCTTACAAAAATGTCATGAAATTGCTGAAAAAAAATAGCTGACGACATTCATGACAAGTCCTCACGAATGTCATCAGAAAAGGGTGGATTTTATTATTTTCGGCTTAAGGTTGATGATATTTTGTGACAAACCATCAAACATGTGATAAGTTATCTCAAAATGTCGTCACAAAATGTTGGATATTGTGACCTTTTACTTATGGTGATGACATTTGTGACAAGCCATCAGGCTTGTGACAAGTTGTCACAAAATTTCATCACAAACTATTGGATTTTGTGAATTTATACTTATGTTGATGACATTTGTGATAAGCCTTCAGGTTTGTGACAAGTCGTCACAAAATGTTGTCTCAAAATTTCCAGGCCGATACGCTGGAGTTAAATGGGCATAACTCTTTGTTTCGATAACAGATTTTGGCAAAATTGGTATCATTAGAAAGCTAATTCAATTATATATATTTTGGTGGTTTATGAGCTCAGAAATTCATTGTATAATGAGAGATATGCTCATTTGAAGTTGACTATAGCAAAATCCATCTCAAAAATTCAATTGGCAAAGAATGTTTTGATTCGTCTAATAGCTAGGACACTTTTGAGGCCCTAAGACTCATCATGCTAGATCATATAGCCACAAAATCACTAAATTTATTTCTAACGAGCTTGAAACAGGGTTCTACTATTAGTTGAAATTTTTGGGGTATTACAATATCTCCCCCTTGGAAACATTTGTCCTCGAATGTTACTGGTTAAGCTGGGAATGCAAAGAAACTGAGGATGCACAGTTTAAATATTTCTCTGAATTGAATCTATGTCACTCTAAACTTTTGAGTATTTTTTAGAGTGCACAAATTAGCAACAAAATAGATATATAGCTGAATCTTTGGTTAGATAGGTGCTGAATTAAGAAAAAGTAATACCTTCGGCTTGCTCTAAACTTATGAAGAAGAGGTATGGGTACTTGGATCGCATATCTACTTTGACTTTCCAAGTATTTCCCTCAACTGATTGGTTCTGCCTTAAAACCTTAACCAATGGAACTTATTTGTTCGTTAGTCTACAAACTTGGTAATCTAGAATCTCAACTAGAACATCATCAAACGAAAGTTTATTCTGAACATCTAAGATGTGTGAAGAATCAACAATGATAGAATCACCAATATGTTTTCTAAGCATGGAAATATGGAAAATAGGATGAACAGCTGACAACTCTGTAGGCAACTCAACTTCATAGGCAAAGTTCCCAACACGACTGAGAATTCTGTAAGGACCAACATAACAGGGACTAAGTTTCCCTTTTTTGCCAAATCTTTTCACCCTTTTCATTGGTGAAATTTTCTAATACACCAAATTATTAACTTCAAACTCAAGGTCTTTTCGTCTCTCATCTGCATATGACTTATGAAGACTCTGAGCTATCTGTAACCTTTCTCTAATCAACTTCACCTTCTCTATTTCCTCAAATATAGCATCAGGTCCAACCAAAGTAGCTTTAGCTACTTTGAACCAACCTATGGGTGATCTACAGCTCCTACCATATAATTTCTTGAATGGTACCATCTTGATACTAGCATGGTAACTATTGTTGTAACCAAACTGTATCAACGACAAATGGTCATCCCAACTACCTTTGAAATAAAGGGCACATGCCCTCAAGATGTCCTCCAAAGTTTTGATTGTCCTGTCAGCCTGACCATCTGTCTGCATATAAAAAATAGAACTCATATGAACTTGGGTACCAAGACACTTCTGAAATGCTCTCAAGAACTGAGAAGTGAACTGAGTACCACTATCTGAAATTATAGATAAGGGAACTCCATGCAACCTGACTAACTCCCGAATATACAATCTAGTATAGTCCTTAGCTGTATAAGATGTGTGCAAAGGAAAGAAATGTGCTGACTTAGTCAACGTGTCAAAACAAAGTAGATGGAATCATGATGGTTTTGGGACAGAGGTAAGCCAGCCACAAAATCCATATTTATCTCTTCCCACATCCATGTTCGGATACTAAACTCTTGTATCACACCACCAAGTCTTTGGTGCTCAAGCTTAACCTATTGAAATGTTGGACACTTTGCCACAAAATCAGTTATATCCTTCTTCAGACCAAACCACCATTATATTTCCCGAAAGTCGCGGTACATCTTAGTAGTGCTGGGATGAATAAAATACAACGTACCATGCTCTTTAGCCATAATTCTCTTTCTCAGGTCACCAACATTAGGAACATATAATCTACCCTATAACCTCAACACTCTATCTCCCCCTTGAGAGAAAACCTCTACCTTTTGGTCTTTGACTGACTCTTTCAGTCTGACGAACCTAGCATGTAAGTCTTACTTTTCCTTCACTTCCAAAACCAAAGAGGATTCGGAACTACTTTGCACCAACATATTTCCCTCAGTGGAATCAAGCGACTTAACACCACATCACGAGCCAATTATTTCTTACCTTCCTCGATATGCAAAATACTACCCATAGATATCCTGCTAAGGGCATCCCCCATAACAATTGCCTTTCCCGGATGATACAAAATGCTCATATCATAGTCTTTTAGCAATTCTAACCACCTTCACTACCTCAGATTCAACTCCTTCTAAGTGAACATATACTGCAGGCTTTTGTGATCAGTAAAAACATCGACATGCATACCATACAAATAATATCTCCAAATTTTAAGAGCAAACACTAAAGCAGCCAACTCAAAGTCATCGGTTGGGTAATTCTTCTCATGATGTTTCAACTTTCTAGAAGCATAGGCTATAAATTTACCCCTCTGCATCAACACAGAACCCAAACCAACTCTCGAAGAATCACCGTATACCACAAAACCATCTACACAATCAGGAAAAGTCAACACAGGGGCAAAAGTTAGTCGAGTCTTCAACTCCTCAAAACTCTTCTCATAAGAATCCGACCAGAGACACTTAACTTTTTTTTGGGTCAACCGAGTCATGAAAGAGGAAATGGATGAGAATCCTTCACAAAAATGGCAGTAATATCAAGCTACTACCAAGGAACTTCTAATATCAGACGGAGAGATAGGCCTAGGCCAATTTGTTACAACCTCTATCTTTTAGGGATCAACTCTAATACCTTCAGCTGAAATAATATATGGACCTTAGCCAAAACTCACACTTACTAAATTTGGCTAACAACTTATGATCTCTAAGAGTTTGCAAGATGATTCTAAGATGGTCTGCATAATCACCCTTACTTCAAGAATAGACAAGGATGTCGTTGATAAACACAATGCTAAACATATCAAGATATGGATTAAACACTCGATTCATAAGGTCCATGAAAGTTGCTGGAGCATTAGTTAGCCTAAAAGACATGACAAGAAACTCAAAATGACCATATTGGGTTTGGAAGGCTATCTTTGGGATATCACCTCCCCTACTTAAAGTTGGTGATAGCTGGATCGAAGGTCGATCTTGGAGAAATAACTCTCACCTTGCAACTGATCAAACAAATCATCTATTCTCAAAAGAGTGTACTTATTCTTGACTGTGACTATATTAAGCTGATGATAGTAAATGCACATACGCAAAGAACCATCTTTCTTTTGCACGAAATAGACAGGTGCGCCCCAATGAGATACACTGGGCCCTATAAAACATTTGTCTAAGAGATCTTTGAGTGGTTCTTTCAACTCCTTAAGATTTGCAGGTGCCATACTGTAGAGAGGAATATAAATAGGTTGAGTATCGAGAAGAAGATTGATCCCAAATTCTATCTCTCTACCGGGATGTACCCCTGCAAGATCTTCAAGAAAGACATCAGAAAACTCATTGAAAATGTTGACTGAATAGATACTTGGGGTTTCAAACTTAGTGTCCTTAACTCTAACCAAGTGATAAAAACAATGCTTAAATATAAGCTTCCTGGCTTTGACATATGAAATAAAATGACTCTTTGGAGGTACTGAACTCCCTGACCACTCAAAAAATGGCTCATCAGGAACCTAAAATTTTACTACACGAGTACAACAATATATAAGCACATAGCAGGAATGAAGCCAGTCCATACACAGAATAACATCAAAATAAACCATCCCAAACTCTATCAAATTAGCAAGTGTGACTCTATGAAGGACTGTAACAACACAATTCTTATATACTTGCTTAGTAACAACAGACTCCCCTACTGGGGTAGAAACTAGAATAGGCTCAAAAATACTTTCGGCACTCTTCTCAAACTTCACAATAATAAGTAGGGTCACACAAGAAAAACTTGACTCGAGGTCGAACAACACATATACATCAAAATAAAATACACAGAGCATACCACTAACAACATCAGAAGAGTCCTCTTGCCCATGATGGGAAGGTAGGGCATAAAACCTATTTTTGTGCTGACCTCCAACAATACTAGAAGAAGCACCCTAAGGAGGAGCTAGACGGATTGCGGAAGCTGATGTACTAGTGGCCTGGATCTGGGGTCAGGTATCTCTTCTTCCCTGCCTAGCATGTGGGCACTCTCAAAGACTGTGGCCTATCTAGCCACACCCAAAATAACCACGTTGTTCAACCAAACACTCACCCTTATGGGTCCCACCAAACTTAGCACAAGGAGGGAAGTTGGGCTTGCTACACTCACTCTGCTGAGGCCTGGACATAGAAGACCTGTTTCCCTGCTCTTGCCTATCTCTAGGCACTTGGGCACTAGTGGATGAGGGTGCTGGCATAGAAAAACAACTATGGAACTGAGGGAGGTTCCCTCCCTAGGATCTAGCCTGATCGAACTCATGTTGTTCAGACCTAGCTCTGTTGTTATCTCTCGCTCTATCTCTTTCCCTTATCTTAACCTCCTCTATTTTCTATGCATAGATCATCAGCATAGACAAATCCATCTTGTTGTTCAACATAGCAGTTCAGTATTCTTTCAGTACTAAGCCTGACACACCTATCAAAAATTTCTCATACCAGTTTGGGCATTGGAGATCAAGTCAGCCACATATTTTGCTAACTGATTGAACTTTAAGTAGTACTCCTTAACAATCATGGAGTCTTGTGTCAAGTTCATAAACTTTTCAATATTCTACTCTCTTAATTCCAAAGGAAAAAGCCTATCCAAGAATGCATCTTGGAATATCTACCAGGTAATGGGAGGATCATCCTCTCCTCTACCTTTCCTCTAACAAACCACCTAATCATACGCAATATCTTTCAATCTGTAAGATGCTAACTCCACACACTCTTATTCAGACATACGCATTACCTGTGTGATCTTTCTTATCTCCCCAAGATATAATTACAGGTCTTCCCCTACCTTTGACCCATAAAACTCTGGCGGACTCATCCGTATAAAGTTACAAATTCTGGCAGCAGCTAAGTTACCTCCCTGCTGCTCGAGATCTGTGGCCTGATTGGCCTGGACAGTGACAGCTTGGGCCAGTGCCTGGAAGGCTACCCTGAATTTGATGTTGGATACGTTTTCATAAAGAGGATCAGCGGGCTGATATTGTTTATTATTGTTATTTCTTCGAACTCGGTGGGAGACATATTTTGAAATAAGAGAGCAAGAATTAATAATTGAGAGAGACAACCTAAGCACGATGGACTAGAGATAAAGAAACGACTTGTATCTAAAACATTTCATAGCGTCTTGCTCATAGATGTGGCGCGCTACATACCGATGATCAAGAATCTACTTAACATGGCTTGTCGAACTCCTTAGGACTCTCCAAACCTTAGGCTCTGATACAGAGTTTGTAACGCCCCACAACCAGGTCCCTGAATATCACACAGTGCTTAAGGCTACAAGTAGCCCAGAGCTAACCCTTTGAGCCTTTTACTTCATATACTATCTTACTTAATGATAAAAAGCATGAACTCAACACTGTGACATCATAAAATGAGAAATATGAATGAAATACTTGTCTGAACAAACTATAACTTAAAGAAAATCTTGAAGTATTGATAATCTGATGACTAGTCTGACAAACCTCTACTACTCCAAACTAAAGACCCATTGGGATAGGTGCCCAACTGACTCATACTCAACTGACAACAATTAAACAACTGCTAAATAAAACTAAAAGTTTGAGAATAACTGATCCCTGAAACATGCAGACTCACCACGGCTGATATATATAGATAGGAGTGCTCAAAATGATCACTGGTGAGGCTAAGACTGAGCACCTGAACGTACATTATGAGAATATATGGCACACAGACAAAATATATGGGTCAGTACTTTGGGAATTTACTGAGCATATGGGGGAGTGTGCAATTAAAATACTCAATATTATAAGCTTTTATAGAAAACCTGCGTGGTGTAAAACATACTCACATAGCTTGAAATAAATATATGCCACAAGACTCATAAATCATCATACTTTTACTGAAAACCTCCAATTATCATGACACCTAAAATTATTAGGACCATAGCTTCCAAAACACTTATACATTCAAAACATTGTAACTTTATGACTAAAACTCTTTGAAACTTATTACACTTTAGAACTTAGAGAACTTTAGGAACTTAGTGAGTTTCTGTTAACCGACATAAACCATGTGAGCTACATGGAGTCCAACGTCTTACCCAAGTTAGGGAGACCTGTTCTATCCTTGCCATCGGATAAAACCTTAACTTTAGTGCACACAATCTTAACCCATGTGGGTTATATCAAAAACCTATGGGGGCACGTATTTCGGGGGTATGAGATCTCAGAATCAAGCCTAACTCGGTGCTAAATTCTTCTCCCTTACTATGCTCAGAACTTTAGAAAATCCACCATTAAACAATTCAACAACATATATATGTATATAATGGGAGCCAAAATGCATCCTCTTTACTACAAACTCAAGAATGTGGATTTCTATGTTAACTTACAGTCAAAACTCGCTTCTTGATATTCTTTAAAAATTGCTAACATCTCATTCTCAAACTTTTTCTTTAACCATAAGGTTCAATTCACAACAATAGGACTTGAAATTCTCAAAATGTGAAATGGACGTTGAATTATGCAACTTAAACCATAAATTTACAATTTAAAACACTAATATGCATAATAATATTAAAACTCAAAGCTTGGGTAAGACATAGTTTCATAAAACTCATAATATAATAACATGATATGAATTCTCCATGAATTTATGAAATACATTATGAAAATATGTTACTTTTGGGCATAAGAACGAAAGGGTGTTCTTGTTCAAAACCACATACGTTAAACTTGGAGCTTTTGGATGACTTCAAAAATTTTGGAAGGTTATTCACGAACTATTGGGTGTTCCTCGTAGCCCTCTTAGTGGGGAATTCAAATATGCCAGAATTATTGAATTCTCACGGTTGAATCTCTAGATAATTGGATTTTTTATGTTGAAACCCAAATTTGTGGTTAAAGGTGTGTAGAGAACTTTGAGAGGTTTAACTAAAAAAAATAGAAGAAAATACGTTCTCTGAGGGGTATAAGTCATAAGAATGCAGGAAAAAGACCAAAATACCCTTGTAAAAATGTTATTGAATTACTTAAAAAAACTAGTTGACGACATTCGTGATAAGTCGTCTAACTTGTGACAAGTCATCACGAATGTCTTTACAAAAGGTTGGAGTTCATGGGTTTTGGCTTAAGGTAGATGACATTTTGTGACAAGCCATAAAATTGTGACAAGCCGTCACAAAATGTCATCACAAAATATAAGATTTTGTGACCTTCTATAAATACTGACGACATTTGTGACAGGCCGTCAGGCTTGGACAAGTCGTCACAAGATGTTGGATTTTGTGACTTTCTGTTTATGTAGACGACATTTGTGACAAGCCATCAAGCTTATGACAAGTCGTCATAAAATGTCATCACAAAATTTCTAGGTAGATATTCTGGAGTAAAATTGGAATAACTCTTTGCTCCATTAACGGATATTTGCGAAATTGGAATTGTTGAAAAGTTAATTCTATTATCTATCTTTTAGTAGTTCATGAGCTAAGAAATTCATAGTAAACAAGAGATACGCTTATTTGAAGTTGACCATACCAATATCCATCTCAAGAATTCAACCGGCAAGAAATTTTTTGATTCGTCTAACAGCTAGGACACTTTTGAGGCCCTAATACTCATCAAGATAGATCATGTAGATACAAAATCACTAGCTTTATTTCTAATGAGCTTGAAAGTGGGTTCTACTATTAGTTGAAATTCTTGGGGTATTACAATATCTCCCCTTTGGAAACATTCGTCCTCGAATGTCACTAGTTATGCTAGGAATGCGTAGAAACTGAGGATGCACAATTGGAATAGTTCTCTGACTTGAATCTATGTTATTCTAAACTTTTGAGTATTTCTGAGAGTGGACAAATTTGCAACAAAATAGCTATATAGATGAATCTTTGGTTAGATAGGGGATGAATTAAGAAAAAGTAATACCTTCAACTTTCTCTAAACTTGTGAAGAAGAGGTGTGGGTACTTGGATCGCATATCTGCTTCGGCTTCCCAAGTAACACCCTTAACTGATTGGTTCTGCTATAAACCTTTGACCAATGGAACAATTTTGTTCCTTTGTCTACGGGCATGGTAATCTAGGATCTCAACTGGAACCTCATCAAACAAAAGGTTATTCTGAACATCTAAGCTATCTGAAGAATGAACAACGATAGGATGAACAACTGACAACTCTGTAGGAAGCTCAACTTCATAGGCTACGTTCCTAACACGGCTGAGAATTCTTTAAGGGCCAACGTAATAGGGCCTAAGTTTCCCTTTCTTCCAAACTCTTTTCACCCCTTTCATGGGAAAAATTTTCAGATACACCAAGTCATTAACTTTGAACTCAAGGTCTTTTCATCTGACATTTACATATGACTTTTGATGACTCTGAGATGTCTTTAACCTTTCTCTAATCAACTTCACCTTCTCCATCACCTCAAATACAGTATAAGGTCCAATCAAAGTAGCATCACCCACTTTGAACCAACCTATGGGTGATCTACATCTCCTGCTCTATAATGCCTCGAATGGTGCCATCTTGATACTAGCATAGTAACTATTTTTTTAAGAAAACTCTATCAAAGACAAATCATCATCCCAACTACCTTTGAAATCAAGGGCACACGCCCTCAACATATCCTCAAAGCGAAACTCATATGAACTTGGGTGCCAAAACCCTTCTAAAACTCTCTCCAAAGCTAAGAAGTGAACTGTGTACCCCTATCCGAAATGACAGACAAGGGAACTCCGTGCAACCTGACCAACTCCCGAACATACAATCTAGCATAGTCCTCAGCTTTATAAGTTGTGCGCACAGGCAAGAAATATGTTGGGTTAGTTAGCCTGTCGACAACATCCATATTTATCTTCCCACTTACCAGTTGGGATACTAAACTCTTGCATCACACCACCAGGTCTTTGGTGCTCTACCTTAGCCTATTCATATATTGCATACTTGGCCACAAAATATGCTATATCCTTCTTCATACCACGCCACTAATAGATTTCCCACAAGTCGCAGTACATCGTGGTAGTGCAGGGATGAATAGAATACCGTATACCAAGCGCTTCAACCATAATTCATTGCATTAGATCACCTATATCAAGAACACATATCTACCCTGCAACCTCAATAGCCCATCTCCCCCATGAGAGAAAATCTCTACCTTTTGGTCCTTGACTGACTCATTCAGTCTGACCAAGCTAGAATCTAAGTCTTACTTCTACTTCACTTCTAAAATGAAATAGGATTCGGAACTACTCTGAATCAAAATATTTCCATCAATTGAATCAAGAAACTTAACACCCAGTCTAGCCAGATGATACACATCACAAACCAACCCTTTCTTACCTTTCTCTACATGCAAACTACTACCCATAAACATCCTGCAAGGGGTATTTGCCACAACATTGGCCTTGCCTCGATGATACAAAATGCTCATATCATAGTCTTTTAATAATTCCAACCACCATCACTACCTGAGATTCAACTCCTTCTGAGTCAACACATACTACAGTCCTTTGTGATCAATAAAAACATCAACATGCACACCATACAAATAATGTCTCCAAATTTCAGAGCAAACACTATATCAGCCAACTCAAAGTCATAGGTTGGGTAATTCTTCTCATGAGGTTTCAACTATCTAGAAGCATAGGCTATAACTTTACCCCTCTGCATCAACACACAACCCAAACCAACTCTTGAAGCATCACAGTATACCACAAAACCATCTACACAATCAAGGAAATTCAACATAGGGGAGGAAGTGAGTCGAGTTTTCAACTCCTCAAAACTTTTCTCACAGGAATCCAACCAGAGGAACTTAGGTTACTTTTGGGTCAAGCGAGTCATAGGAGATGCAATGGAAGAGAACCCTTCAACAAAATGGCAGTAATAGCCATCTAGACCCAAGAAACTTCTAATATCAGATGGAGAGATAGGCAACTAGGCCAATTTCATACACCTCTGTCTTTTAGGGATCAACTCTAATACCTTCATCTGAAATAATATTATCCAAAAATACTACAGGCCTTATCCAAAACTCATACTTACTAAATTTGGCGAGCAACTTATGATCTCTAAGAGTTTGTAAGACGATTCTAAGATGGTCTGCGTGATCACCCTCACTTCAGGAATACACAAGGATGTCGTTGAGAAACACAATGATGAACATATCAAGATATGGCTTAAACACTCGATTCATGAGGTCCATGAAAGCTGTTGGAGCGTTAGTCAGCTCGAAAGACATGACAAGAAACTCCAAATGACCATATCAGGTTTGAAAGGCTATCTTCGGGATACCACCCCCTTAATTAAAGTTGGTGATAGCCGGCTCTAAGGTCTATCTTGGAGAAATAACTCTCACCTTGCAACTGATCAAACAAATCATCTATTCTCGAAAGAGGGTACTTGTTCTTGATTGTGACCATATTAAGCTGACGATAGTAAATACACATGCGCAAAGAACCATCTTTCTTTTGCATGAAATGGACAGGTGCGCCCTAAGGAGATACACTGGGCCTTATAAAACATTTGTCTAAGAGATCATTGAGTGGTTCTTTCAACTCCTTAAGCTTTGCAGGTGCCATACTGTAGAGAGGAATGTAAATAGGCGGAGTATCGAGAAGAAGATTGATCCCAAATTCTATCTCTCTACCGGGAGATACCCCTGGGAGATCTTCCAGAAAGACATCAGGAAACTCATTGAAAATGTTGACTGAATGGATACTTGGGGTTTCAAACTTAGTGTCCTTAACTCTAACCAAGTGATAAAAACAATGATTAAATATATGCTTCCTGGCTTTGACATATGAAATAAAATGACTCTTTGGAGGTACTGAACTCCCTAACCACTCAAAAAATGGCTCATCAGGAAACTAAAATTTGACTACACGAGTACGACAATCTATAAGTGCATACCAGGAATGAAGCCAGTCTATACACCGGATAACATCCAAATCAACCATCTCTATCTCTATCAATCAGCAAGTATGACTCTATGAAGGACTGTAACAAGACAATTCTTATATACTTGCTTAGCAACAACAGACTCCCTTACTGGGGTAGAAACTAGAATAGGTTCAGAAATACTTTTGGGACTCTTCTAAAACATCGCAGAAACAAGTGGGGTCACATAAGAAAAACTTGACCCAAGGTCCAATAACACATATACATCAAAAAGAAATACACAGAGCGTACCATTAAAAACATCGAGTGAGTCCTCCTACTTATGAGGGGAAGATAGGGCATAGAACCTATTTTGGTGCTGACCGCCAGCAATACTAGAAGAAGCGCCTTGAGGAGGACTTGGACAGGCTGCGGAAGCTGATGCACTAGTGGACTGGGTTTGAGGCCAAGTATCTCTGCTTTCTTGCCTGGCATGTGGGTACTCTCTAATCCTGTGGCCTATCTTGCCACATCCAAACAAACCTCGCTGTTCATCTAAATACTCAGCCGGCTGGGTCCTACCACACTAGGCACAATAAGGAAAGTTGGGCTTGTTGCTAACACTTTGTTGAGGCCTGGACATAAAAGAGCGGTTTCCCTACTCTGGCCTACCTCTAGGTGTTGGGGAACTAGAGGTTGAGGGTGCTGGCATAGAAAAATGACTCTGGAACTAAG
Organism: Capsicum annuum; assembly: GCF_002878395.1. Classification (NCBI taxonomy): domain Eukaryota; kingdom Viridiplantae; phylum Streptophyta; class Magnoliopsida; order Solanales; family Solanaceae; genus Capsicum; species Capsicum annuum. The sequence goes on along the minus strand of NW_025830138.1, from coordinate 307,030 downwards.
GTCGGTTCCCTCCCTGGGATCTAGCCTTACCGTACTCGTGCTGTTAAGACCTGACTCTCTTGTTACCTCTCGCTCTATCTCTTTCCCTTATCTTAACCTCCTCTATTTGCTATGAATAGATCATCAGCCTAGACAAATCCAACTTTTTGTTCAATATAGCAGTGCGGCATTCTTCCAGTACTAAGCTCGACACACTTGTCACAAACTTTCTCATACCAGTTCGGGCGTCAGAGATCAAGTAGGGTGCATATTTTTCTAGCTGATTGAACTTTAAGTAGTACTCCTTAATAGTCATGGAGCCCTATCTCAATTTTGTAATATCTTTAATCTTTTCCTCAATTAACTCCAAAGAAAATAACCTATCCAACAATGCATCTTGGAACATCTACCAGGTAATGGGAGCATCATCTTTCCCTCTACCCTTCCTCCAAGAAACCATCCAGTCATATGCAATGTCCTTCAACCTGTAAGATGCTAACTCCACATACTTTTCTTCAGACACACGTATTACATGTATGATCTTCCTTATCTCCTTAAGATCTAACTACGGGTCTTCCCCTGACTTTGACGTATAAAATTATGGTGGACACATCCGCATAAAGTCACAAATTTTGGTAGCAGCTAAGTCATCTCCCTGCTACTGAGGAGCTGCAGCCTGATTGGCCTGGACAGTGACAGCTTGGGCCAGTGCCTAGAAAGCTACCCTGAAATCAGCGTGGGACATATTTTCATTCGGAGGATCAGTAGGCTAAAGTTGATGATCATTGTTATTTCTTCAAGCTCGGAGGGAAGGCATATTCTAAAATAAGAGAGCATGAATTAATAGCTGAGAGAGACAACTAGAGCACGATGGACTCGAGAGAAAGAACCGACTTGTTCCTAAAACATTTTGTAGCCTCTTGCTCTAAGATGTAGCGTGCTACGTACTAATGATCAAGACTCTACTTAATGCAGCTTGTTAGACACCCTAGGACTCTTTAAACCTTAGGCTCTGATACCAAGTTGGTAACACCCCGCAACTGGGTCCCAAATGTCATATCGGTGCTTAAGGCTACAAGTAGCCCCAAGCTAACCCTTTGTGACTTCTACTTCATATATTAGCTTACTTAAAGATAAAAGACATGAAATCAACACTGTGACATCATAAAATGAGAAATATGAATGAAATACTTGGTCTGAACAAACTACAACTCAAAGAAAATCTCAAAGTATTAATAATCTGATGACTAGTCTGACAAACTTCTACTACTCCAAACTAACGAGCCATTGGGACAGGTCCCCAACTGACTCATACTCAACAGACAAGAATTAAACAGCTACTAAATAAAATTGGAAGTCTAAGAATAATTGGTCCCCAAAACATGAGGACTCACCACGGCTAATATACAGATAGGCGTGCTCGAAAGGTTCATTGGTGAGGCTGAGACTGAACACCTGAACCTACATTACGAGAATATATGGCACACAGACAAAATATATGGGTCAGTACTTTGGGAATGTACTGAGCATATGGGAAGTGTGCAATTAAAATACTCAATATCATATGCTTTTATAGAAAACCTACACGGTGTAAAACATACTGACATAGCTTGAAATAAATATATGCCACAAGAATCATAAATAATCTTTATTTTACTTAAAACCTCAAATTATCATGACACTTGAAATTATTAGGACCATAGCTTCCAAAACACTTACACTTCGAAAACATTGTAACTTTAATACTAAAACTCTAGAAGTTAGAGAACTTTAGGAAATTCGGGAGTTTCTCTTAACCGACATAAACTATGTGAGCTACATGCAGTCCAACATCTTACCTACGTTGGGGAGAGCTATTCTATCCTTGCCATCGGATAAAACCTTCACTTTAGTGATCACCATCTTAACCCACTTGGGGTATATTAAGAACCTATGGAGGCACTTAGTTCTGGGGCTTGAGACCTCAGAATGAAGCCCAACTCAGGGCTAAATACTACTCCCTTACATAGCTCAAAATTTTAGAAAATCCACCATCAAACAATTTAACAACATATACATATATAATGGGAGACAAAATGCATCCCCTTTACTCTAAACTCACGAATGTGGATTTCTATCTTAACTTACAATCAAAACTCACTTCTTGATATTCTTTAAAAATTGCTAATATCTCATCCTTGAACTCATGCTTTAACCATAAGGTTCAATTCACAACAATAGGACTTGGAATTATCAAAACATTACATAGACATTGAATTATGCAACTTAAACAACAAATTGACAATTTAAAACATTAATATGCATTACAATATTGCAACTCAAAGCTTGGGTAAGACATTGTTTCATAAAACTCACAGTATAAAAATATGATAGGAATTATCCATGAATTTATGAAATATTTTATGAAAATATGTAACTTTTGGGCACAAGAACGAAAGGGTGTTCTTGTTCAGAACCACACACCTTAAACTTGGAACTTTTAGATGACTTCAAAAAATTTGGAAGGTTATTCACAAACTATTAGGTGTCCCTCGTATCACTCTTAATGGGAAATTCAAAAATGCAAGAATTATTGAATTCTCATGGTTGAATCTCTAGATAATTGGGTTTTTATGTTGAAACCCTAACCTTGTGGTTGAAGGTGTGCAAAGAATTTTGAGATGTTTAACTAAAGAGAAATAGAAAAAAATACGTTCTCTGAGGGTTGTAAGTCGTGGGAAGTGAATGAAAAAGACCAAAATACCCTTACAAAAATGTCACTATATTGCTGAAGAAAATAGCTGATGACATTCATGACGTGTCGTCAGACATGTGACAAGTCATCATGAATGTCTTCACAAAAGGGTGGATTTTACGATTTTCAGTTTAAGGTTCATGACATTTTGTGACAAACCGTCAAACTTGTGACAAGTCGTCACAAAATGTCATCACAAAATTTTGAATTTTGTGACCTTCTGCTTATGGTGATGACATTTATGATAAGCCATCAGGCTTGTGACAAGTCGTCACAAAATGTCATCACTAAATTTTGAATTTTGTGACTTTCTGCTTGTGTTGATGACATTTGTGACAAGTCATCAAGCTTGTGAAAAGTCGTCACAAAATGTCATCACACAATATCTAGGATGATATGCTAGAGTAAAATAGGCATAACTCTTTTCTCCTATAATGAAATTTGGCAAAACTTGTATCATTCGAAAGCTAAATCAATTATTTATCTTTTGGAGGTTCATGAGCTCAGATATTCATAGTATAATGGGATATATGCTTATTTGAATTTGACCATACCAATATCCATCTCAAGAATTCAATCGGCAAGGAATGTTTTGATTCAACTAATAGCTAGGACACTTTTGAGGCCATAATACTCTTCAAGCTAGACCATCTACCAAATGACTAATTTTATTTCTAACGAGCTTGAAACAGGGTTCTTCTATTAGTTGACATTCTCGAGGTATTACACTTTCTCAACATAGATACATAGAACACCTAGTGAACGAAGCTCAAACTAGACGGAAACTCTAATTCACACATATCATTGCTATCCCTTCGCAAAACCTAGTACGGGACAACATACCGGGGACTAAGCTGCCTCTTTTTCCTAAAGATCATCACTCTCTTCTTGGGAGATACCTTCAAGAACACCCTATCCCGAACATCAAAGCTAACTTTCTTTGACTTACATCTGCACAGGACTTTTGGCGACATTGGCGGCCTTAAGTCTATCCCGAATCACCTTCACCTTTTCGATGGCTTGGTAAACTAAATCAAGGTCAAATGTCTCCGCTTCACCAACCTCAAACCACCCATTAAAAGGAGGCCTCAAACGGAGCCATTCTAATGCAAGAGCGGTAGCCGCTATTATAGGCAAACTCTATGAGAGGCAAATGCTCAACTCAAGTACCACCATAGTCAATCATGAAAGATCAAAGCATATCTTCCAATGTCTGAATAGTCTTTTTTACTTGCCCATCCAACTGTGAGTGGAAATCATTACTAAGGCTCACTTTAGTACCCAATGCTTTATGGAATGACTGCGAAAAGTGTGATGAAAACAATGAGCCACGACCTGAGATGATAAAAATAGGTACCCATGAAAGTTCACCATCTCTTGGAGGTACAACCTCTCATAATCCTCTACTGAAGAATTTGTTCTCGCTAGCAAGAAATGAGCAGACTTTGTCATCCTATCCACAATGATCCAAATCAAATCAAACTAATTTTGAGACTGGGTAAGACTGGTAACAAAATCCATAGTAATCACTTCACACTTCCACATAGGCCACTCAATCTCTTGATACAATTTCCTAGCCCTCAAGTGCTTAACTTTTACTTATTTGCACGCCATGCACTTACACATAAAACTAGCAATATCCCGCTTCAAATTATTCCACCAGTACATTTCCTTAAAGTCATGATATATTTTTATCAAATTAGGATGAATGGCATAATGCGACTTACACACCTCAGCCAAGATCTTCTCTCGTAATCCATTTATGTTGGGAATGCGTAATCTTCTCTGGTACCATAGGTACCATTACCACTAATCTCAAAGGCCATCACCTTCTGTCCACATATCACCATTGATCCTCATCAAGATAGGATATTATACCTGCTTCTCCTACTTTTCAGCACCAACCGATAACTAAACCACCTTTTGCACAAATATAAAACCTTCCTAAGAGTCCAAGAGATAAAATCACAAGATATTTAATTAGCGAATATCGCTGACCAACTCCCATTTTCCTTTATCCATATGAGCCAGACTCCCTATGGATAACCTAGTAACAGTATCAACACCCATGTTAGATTTACCTTGATAGTAGTAAAATCTCATGTCATAATCCTTTAGCAGCTCAAGTCATCTTCTTTTCCTGAGGGTAAGTTCTTTCTTAATAAACACAAATTCCAATCTCTTATGATCTGAAAAGATATCTGCATGCACTCTATACAAATAGTGACACCAAATTTGAAGCACAAACACCATAACCAATAACTCCAAGTCATAATTCAGATAATTATTTTCATGCACCTTTAACATTCTAGAGGCATAAGATATCACCTTGCCATGCTGCATGAAAATGTAACCAAACCTTTATGGGATGCTTAACAATAGACAACAAAACCATTAGTCCTTTCAAGAAAAGTTAAGACCAAAGCTGAAGTCAGCTTATCCTTCAAGTTCCCAAGACTACCCTCATAAGTATTAAACCATAAGAACTTTGCCTTCTTCTGAGTCAACTTAGTCAATAGGGGTATCTATAGTTATAAAACACTCGATGAAACTCCTATAATAACTGGCTAAACCCAACAAGCGCCAAATATAGGTTGGAGTCGTGGGTCTAGTCCACTTATTATACATTAAAACCTTTTACGAATCAACCATGATCTGTTCACTAGAAATGTCATGCCAACAAAAGTGACAACGTTTGACCAAAATTTATAGTTTAAAAATTTGGCATACAACTATTGATCCTTCAGGGTCTGCAATAAAATGTAGAGGTGATCGACATGATCCACCTTGCTCTTAGAGTACATAAGAATATCATCTATGAATATAACGATGAACAAATTGAGAAACTGACAAAAGTCTATTCATCAAGTCCATAAATGTGGTCGGGGCATTAGACAACCCAAAAGATATGACTAAGAATTCAAAATGCCCATACTGGGTATGAAAGGAAGTCTTAGGGATATCTACCTCCATAATTTGTAGCTGATCATACCCAAACCAAGATCAATCCTTGAGAAAAACATAGCATCCTAAAGTTGATCAAATAAATTATCCATCCTTGGAAGAGAGTACGTATTCCTTACCATCAACTTATTCGACTATCGATAATCAATACACATATGAAGGGATCCATCTGTACGAATAAATAAAACATGTGTACCCCATAAGGATACAGTAGGATGACTGAAACCCTTATATAAAACATCCTTTAGTTGCTCCTTAAGCTTCTTTAACTCAGTTGATGCTATTTTATATGAGGGAATAAAAATAGGACGAGTGACCGAAACAAGATCAATCCCAAAATAAATCTCCCATTGGGAGGGACTCCTTGAAGGTCATTAGGTAAAACCTCAGGAAATTCATTCACCACTAGAATGGAATGTAAAAAAGGACCTTTCGAGTTAGAATCTATAACCCAAACCTAGTGATAGAGAAACCCCGAGTAGATTAATATTAGATCTCAAAGAAATAATATGAGCCTTTCTATTAAAGCTAAGGAATCACCTTCCTATTTAATTATCAACTCATTAGGGAATTTAAAGAAAACCTTATGGGTCGGACAGTTTAGAGAAGCATAGCATGAGTTCAACCAATCCATCCCTAATATGACATCAAAATCAACCATGTCTAAGTTAAATAGATCTGCTATATTTTCCTAACAACCCGCAGATACCATATAACCCCTATAGACTCTTTTAGCAATCAAATGATCGGCCACCATGGTAGAAATAGAAAAGGGGTTCAAATACACTTGAGATAAAAACTAAAATGTAAAACTACAAATGGTAAACATTAGGTGAAAAGAGTTTCAACATACTAGTAATGACATCAAGCGATACTTCAGACTCCTGATGAGTAGTGATAACATAGAGTTGGTTCAAACTATTGCTGAAGATAGATAGGTCACCCTTTGGTGTCGAAGGTGATGAACAGGCAATAAGAACCTTGTTTGCCCCAGATGCAACCTTGTCCACTAGGCAATTTCTAAGCATATGCCATAGCTAACCACAATTAAAGCACTTGTCCCTTCCCTCATCATAGAAACACTAATGCAATCAACCACAAAATATATAGAAAGGATATGATAGAGCTAATTATGCCCCACTAGATTGAGATTAGGAACCGTATGCCCTTTAACTGTTGCTACCTTATAAACCGCTACACCAAATAGCTTTGTGTAGGGAGAACTAACCATCGTATGAGATTTAAAAATTCCCCACCTCTACTTAGACCATATTCCACCATCTCTACCACTTTGGTATTGGCCACCACCATGATTAGAGAATCTAAACTTCTTGTTATACCTCTCCCCCATCTCCGCCAACTTTTTTTTCTCTCTTTTTATCTTATTTCATGTACACACCCAACCTAGTCACGTCTATGTCTATACTCAACAAGGTAACCTTGCTCTCCAAAATCAAGTCTCGAGATAACCTAAAAGCAAACTTTCTCATTTTAGCCCATAATCTAGAAACCAACTCTTGAGTATATTGCAATAATTGGTAAAACTTCAAGGCATACTCCTTGACTTACCTCTTACCTTGTTTCAGGTTAATAAACCCTTCCACCTTCATCTCTCTAAACTTTTGTGGAAAGAAGCAGTAAAATAAAGAGTTAGAAAAATCATCCTACAAGGCTGACTCAACATCATCATCCCTTGACTGGTCCCATTTTATACCATTGATATTCCATATCTTTCAATTGGTAGGTGGAAAACTCCACACCCTCTATATTAGTGGCATGCATCACACAGAAGATCTTTTCCATCTCACCAACTAAACCTTGAGGATCCTTCTCAACATTAACACAAATAAAAGTCAAAGGGCTCAACCTTACAAACTGGACAACATTAGTTGGCTTAGAAGATGGACTAATAGAAACATCATGCTCAGACTGAGAAACTACCAACTAGGCCAACATATGAATAGAATGATGAAAATCAACATTTATTACATCAGTATAAGGAGCTCCAGAAAGATAGAAGTGGACTAATGGACTCCAGAAGGGCAATCAGGAACTGGAACCCTAAACTAGGTATGGACCTCATAAATAGGGCGTGTCCCATGAATATTGTCCTTGGGTGGGATGTAGGAGTTTTTGTGAACTTCAAATCATCTAGGACGCATGATCTAAAAATCTAAAAAATGGAAATTACACAAGATTTTAAGATCGTCGACTCTACAGCCAAAAAGTAAAACACAATAATGAGAAACACTTCTAAATGAATCATAGCCTCTCTTTTATGAATGTGGCGCACTACACACACCTAATAGAGACTTTACTCGATACGACATTGTGGATTCCAAATTAACCATGAACCTAGGGCTCTAATACCAATCTAACACGACCTAAACTAGGACCTAGTTATGTTAAGTAAATTAAGTCCAACCAAGAATAGAGACCACCCCCAATACCCAGACCATTAACTGATCTACACCCCATGTCAGATGAATGTTAATCATATAAAATAAAGAAATAATAATTTAAAAAAATAGATGAAGTCTATAACCAAAATCAAATAGTCACAACCAAGTGTCCAGCCAATACAACACCTAATGCCAATACCAATACCATTGTTAACACTAATACCGACACCGCCTAAGTCCATAATAGTCTTCCAAAGCCTCTAATGAAAATCAAAGAATATCCAGTAATTATATTCTTCCATTATAGGTAAAGCCAAAACTAAAGAAATAAAAATGATAAAAACGTCCATAGTATGAAATAGGGTCATTTGGAGTATGAAAGCTTACCACTTCAATCAGTATTAAAGTTATCCCCTTATCCAAGTCATTGAGCAGGTGGAATGGAAGAATGACTGGTTTCTACATCACGTGGGGATACTGCACATGAAGATGGTTAGTATAGCAAATGCTAGCATGCAACTCAGGGTTAAGGATAAAATTAAAGCCATTAATTATAAAACTAAATAAAATAACCATATATATAATATAAAAACATATATATTGTGCTAGGATAGTGAACAAGGTTTAGCTTGCATTTAAAACATTAACCAAGATTATGTAGCATTACTATTATAAACCCCCCCATGAGCTATATGGGTCTAGTGTTACCCCTTAAACGGGCCCTAGTTCTTATAGCCGCATAAACCAGAGATATCACAGAAGGCCAGGGATTCTCGTGTACCCTTTGTCCTCCATTATACATATATACAAGTATTAACTTGGGGGATTCACGTGTACCTAGGGGATTCCCGTGTACCCTACAAATATGTGGTCACCAAGATCAATCCTCATGTAGGAAAACATGAGTTTCCAGCATCCATCCATTGTACTAACACCTTCATGGATAGGTACCACAACACCTATTATTGCCCAATTAAAATCTTTAGTGCATAACCAAACCACCAATTCTAGGAGTCAATTATTAAGGCATCATTAAGTTGTATAATAATACTAATTATAACATTCAAGCAATTTGATTAGCCAACACTTAGGGGATTCCCATATACCCCGTAACCTCCATTATTAAATCACTTGGGTAATTACCATGTACCCCCTAAGGTTTTTATTATAAGTTCACTTGGGGGAGTTTCGTGTACCCCAAAAGGTTTTGAAAACCATAGATGACTATTTTAACCATATGTACCATACATTAGTTTCAAGAAATAAAACAAACCAAACACTTTGGGGATTCCATTATACCCCAAATCCAAATCTCATCTTTCCCATAATTACTAACAAATTTTACAATAATGGGTAGGGTTATAACCACATAAAGAGTTACAAGTTTGAAGCAATCTACCACTATAAAGTTCAACCACCATACCCATGCAACCACATGTTTAAAACCATATAAAACATGGAAAACCATAATTAAATAATGGGAAAACATTATTCTAAAATAAATATAAAAAACCCCCAACCTTTATTTTAAAACAAAAGCAATACCATGAAAACCATACATTAAATCATGTGCTTTTAGTAAAATAACAAGGAGGGTAGAGTAATATTCCATAATTATAAAGATTCCCGAAGAGAATTTGACTCTTGAACCCTGAGATTACAACTGTTGAGAAACCCTAGAAAATATTTCTTGAGAGGATAAATAGGATATTTAATCTTGTAAAATGTGGATTGAATGCCCCAAAAATTATTTTAGTGATGTGGGGTCTCAAGGATTTTAAGAGGGAAATGTCCAAAGTGTCTTCACCTTAAAAGTTGTAAAAGTGCTATCCTTGGTTACAAGTCGACCCATTGACTTGTCACCATATAATTTGACTCAAAGCCATAAGTTATATCCTAGAAGACACCCATATATTATCCTCCTTACGACTCCATGACCCTACTCATAACTGGACCATGCAACTCATATGGTATAGTCATATTTAATGTAGAACCCAAGGAATTAAACACTGGACAACATATAACTCAACCCTACCACTCGTAATCTATCCTCATGGATCTTAGTGAGCTACTTGTACTTAGAGTAGAGTCAAGTCATTTAGCTACTGATTTCGTTAAGGTTCATCTTTATAAATCGTCACTACCTTTAATGACTTGCATCCCCAAGTCGTAACCATGATAAAACCCCCAACCACTATCCACTGGAAACCATACGTCTAGGGTCACCTGACCATCAATACACCATATTACTTATATAATGAGTTCTTACCTGGATAGTAACTCAAATCTTAAGAATTTTCCAAGGGCCAAAACCTGAGGTGTCTTAGTTATAGAACTCCAATTATAGGGTTTATCATGGAGGGGTTGGTTTGTGATGATTATTTTAAGGAACTTGTTTCAAAATGACCCTAACTGAAGAGAGCCCTTCAATTCTACCTAGGGAATACTATAATGAAAAATCTTACCACTGTAGTGGAAGCCTATATAATATCGCAAACCACGACAACATTAACAAGCAGTATATTGACAATTCTAAATATAGAAAATATTTTTCATTACCCACTTTCTAAAAAATGTGAGTGAGATCTAGAGAAAACATTTTCTTAAAAATTAGAGCTTCTCATATTTGGAGGTACGTTTATTACATTATAAACTTGAATTACTTCATATAATATCTGAAAATTATTAGAAAACTAGTTCATAGTAGACTTAAGGGTTTATCCAGTTCATGAGATTGATGTAAAATCATGGGAATGATTATAAAATCAATAAATAATTGTTCTAGAGTATTAGAAAGCACTAGTAAGTGTATAATCTGTGTTGTTTATGCTAAACAAAGTAGTGTTCATGGGATTTAAACGTAGGAAAACCTAAGATGATGAATTAAGGAAATATATGATTAAAAGTTGTTAAATTAGAATCCATAATGATTAAGAGGATGAATTGATCAAACCAAATATCATATTTTGTTATAGATGAAGAATAAGTTGAAATGGAAAGAAAAGGTATTCTTGTGGCCTGAGGGTAGTTTTGAGCATGGACTCGAGATAGGTTATGATTTATTGAATCTATTACACTTTTTTTTTATGCTTATATGTGAATTAAGCATTTGTGATGGATTTTGAGAACTACTTGTAATTTTTGACAACATTGTGTATCCATACATAATGATGTTACTAAAATAATTATGTTGATATTATGAAAATCATGATGTTGACGTTGTTGATGATGTTTATGGGATTCAAAAGAGAAAGATAAGGTGTGCAGATCTACAATTTAAACTTCTATTCATGTACATTAAATTAGCAGCTATAATCTTATGTTGTGATGCAACTTATTGTTTAATTTGAATAAATGAAAACATCCATGAGTATGAGTGTGTATTCCCTCTAAAAGTGAAATATATTGTTTGAATATTTTTCATTTATTATAAGTTCTATGATGATCACTTTGCATATATTTGATTTACTTATTTGTATGGTGGTGGGTTGAGTCGACCTATGATACCTACTAATACTTGTTGATATACTTATGATAACTATGCTCTGTTTTTTTAAGTCCAGAGCATGTTTTAGCATCTGAGATAAGACCTCGACTTTAGCTAGTAGCTCTAGGCATAGTTTCAAGGGTGAAAACCATGATCGGGCAATATTTGGATCATTTTTTGATTTTCCATGTCCCTTGTCCTGGGACGAAGACCTTTTTCTATTTATTTCTCATTCCAGATATTTAAATAGATTTAAGACTTAATCTTTTTTAGATGTTCTGGTATAGTGACTTCAGATCTCGAGGATGTAATAAATAGATTTTATCGCACTCTATCAATTTATGGATGTTGATGTCAGTTTGATAGTTTATTTATTTATTAAATAAAGCTCTTTTAGAATTTTTCTAAAGATGAGGTTGATGTAAAGTTAATGTGAAATTAACACTTGAGTTAGTGAAGACTTAGGTTAGTATGACTCTTCTACTATAGTTTAGGGTGTGCCAATATGACCGTTTGAGTCATGGCAATATTATTATTGTAATGAAAGAAAAAGGTTAAGGGGGTTTAAGAATATATTGATCCTAGTTAGTTTCGAGTTCTTATGGGATAATTTGGGCAGAAATTAGGAATGTTGATGGATAGAAATTAGACTATTTAAGACTTAGCCAATTTCATTTAAAAACTAGCCATACGGAATTTATATAGGGTCAATTGTATTCCAATTAGGGCCAAATATATTTTAAACACAACCACACATATCAACTAATTTAAATTAAACAAAAATTAAAATAAATTGACATCTAATTTGACTACTGACTTCTTGATTTAAAGAAAATAAATATTACTATCATCCAAAATGATTCATTTAAGGGTAAAATTAATTCAAATAAATTGACTTCTAATTTGATCAATTAATTTGGCTAAAAGTCAATTCAAAATATTTATAAGTAAGCAACACATGAATCCTTATATTAAATTAAGGGAACACATTACTATCAATTAATATGACAAAATTAACTTAAAATTTACATGAGAAATTCATTAATTTAAGAAAAAAAACTTTCAATTTTGTTTAAAACTAAAGAAGATCAATAATAAAATTAAATTATAGAGGGGCAAACTTAGGTGTCAACATCAATCAATATAGTAGATTGATTAATACTACCATCCAAGAGTCCAACAATTGGTATTTTGTATAAGACTCTTTTAGCCTAAAAGAAACTTCTTATGGTTCCTTTTAGAGGTTATTATGCATAGTGGCACTTTTGGTTTGGTCTTCTCAGTAGATGATCTTTCCTAGGTTTTATTATTTCTTTCGTAGTTATATTAAGAGGTATTATCCTATGCATAGGTATAGAGGTCGATAATAGGATTATCAGGCTCCAAATAGAGCAGCAACACCCCAAGCTACGGTTTGAGATTGATCATAAATAGTTAAAGGTACACCACTAGCTGGACAAAGAGGTGGAAGAGAAGTTGTTTATTCAGGAGGTGAAAAGGCTCAATTATACTATTTTTTGGGTAGATCAGAGGTGGAGTCCTTTGATACAACTATCATAAGTATTGTCTAGTATGCTATGGAACTTTTTTAGTGTTATTTGATCTTGGTTCTACTTTCTTTTATATGTTTGTGTAGTTTGCATTAGGTCTTTATATGATGTGTATATCTTTTATTATGCCTATTCGTGTTCCTACCCCACTGGGTGATTTTGTAATGGTGGATTAGGCGTACTAATCCTGCATTGTGACCTTTTAGGGAATAATACTTGGGTATACATGATATTTTAGATATGGTAGGTTTTGATATGATTTTAGGTGCATGGATTTTCTATTATGTTATTACATTATCTTGGATTTCTATGCTAGGACAATTATGTTGGTCTCGCCAAGTGTAGTAAGGTTAGAGTGGAAGGGTACCTACAATTTGAATTCGAATAGGGTGATTTTATTCTTAAGGTTTAACAGTTTATTTAGAAAGGATGCACGTCTTATTTGGCTTATGATCATGGTACTAGCATTGACACACATTTTTTGAAGTTTGTTAGAATGGTTCAAAAGTTGTATGATGTTTTCCCTATGGATCTACTCGGTGTTTTTCTAGATAGAGATAGTGATTTTAGATTTTTGATGTCGGGCACTAAGACCATTTCTATTACTCCTTATATGATAGATCTTACTATGTCGATAGATAAGTTGCACGATTTGTTGAGTAAGGGCTTCATTACATCTAGTGTTTCATTAGGTTGCTTATGTGTTTTATGAAAATAAATGATAGGTCCATACAGATATTTATTGATTAGCAATAGTTAAATACAACTTCAAAGTGGTTTGATTCTTTTAAAGATTTACTTGAGATTGGGGTTACCTTCAATTATGAATCAGGGCTTTGAATATCCGTAAGACAACTTTAAAGACTCGTTATAGCTATTATGATATTTTAGTTATATCTGTTGAGTAGACTAATGTCATAATGATATTTATTGAGTTGATGAATCGAGTGTTTTGGACTTATATTAATTTCATCATTATTATGTTCATTAATTATATCTTAATTTATTCCCATAATGAGAAGCAGAATGTGTGACATAAAGGATTGTGCTTCAAAGATGGAGGACTAAGAAGTTGTGTGCAATGTTCTCAAAGTGTAATTTTGATCTTTGTTTTGTGGCCTTTGTGGGATGTGTAGTGACTATGGAGGCTATAAAGGCCGTTTCAACCAAAGTTGAGGTAGTTTAGAGTTGATCTAGGCCTACTTTGTCTATTGAGATTTAGAGTTGTACTAGTTTGGGTGGCTACTACAGAGAAATATAGGGTTTCTGTACTATTTCAACTCTTTTTATCAGATTTATTGAAAAGAATATTAGTCTTTAGTGGTCTGATGAGTATGAGTTGAGCTTTCAAAAGCTTAAGGTTTTTTTGGTTTCAACACTTATCTTCACCTTACTTGAGAAGGGTGAAGGTTTTACCCTGTATTGTGATGCCTTAAAAGTTGGACTTGGAGGCGTTATGATATAGGGAGACAAGGTTGTAGACTATTCTTTGAGGTAACTCAAGGCTCATGAATAGAACTACCACACTCATGCTTGGAATTGGCACGGTAATTTTTATTTGGAAGCTATGGCATTATTACTTATATAGATTTTATTAAGGGGTATTCACCAATCATCACAACCTTCATTGCACATTCAAATAGAAGGATTTGAATTTAACTCTATACATGTGTTTGAAGTTGTTAAAGGAACATGACATGACTATTCGTTATCGTCCAAAAAAGGACAATATAGTGATAGATACTTTGAGTTGGAAGACAATGAGTATGAGTAGTCCTACCTTGTTGACTGTGGTGTAGAGAACTTTGTCTTTAAATGTTTAGAGTTTGATCAACAAATTTATGAGATATGAAATTTTTGAGTTTTGTAGAGATCTATTTTGTGTTGAGGTATGGTCAATTTTAGTTGAGAGGATTACCAATAAAAACTTTGAGGATAATAAGTAGTGTATCAATTGAGACAAGGTGTTGAAATTTTGAGGATAAAAAGTAGTGTATCAATTGATACAAGGTGTTGAAAGGTGAAACTAATGATATAATTGACACGACCCGAACTGGGGCGTAGTAGTGTTGGGCTCCTCAAGTCTAATCGGGAATGGAGACCACCCCCAATACGCAACCATAACTTCCCTGCAACTAATGTCGGATGAATTCCGAACATATAACAAGATAGAACAATAAATACTCAAAGATAATAACAGAATCCATAATAACCAACCAACAATCCAACCAAATATCCAATTAGTGTCAGCCCCAATACGAATAACAATACAATGACTGACCCAATTACCTATACCGCCTATGTAAAGAGTAGACACACATGCCTCTAACAAAAAATAAAGAACATCCAGTATGGATATGACCAGACCATAGACAAAACCAAAGTCCAATAAATAAAAAAAAGTATGAAAAGATATCAATAGCATGAAATGGAGACTTCCAGATTATGGAAGCTCACCATTTCAGTCCGATACAAATGCCATCCCTAAATCCATGTCACTGAACAGGAGGACTAGTATGGCCAATCCATGCAGTGCATGGGAATACAATACCTGAAGATGGGTTAGTGGGTAAATGATAGCATGTACTCAATAACAAGGATACAAATAATGTCAACATTTAAAACCAAGTAAATAACTAAGTGCAACCACATTCATACACACACACATATATATATATATATATATATATATAATCCATGCAAAGAAAGGAAACTAGGCTTGGAATGCATATAAAATCTTAACCTAGCTTGTGTAGCTTGACCATCCTAAAACCACCCATGGGCTACATGGGTCTAGTGTTACCCCCTAAACAAGTCCCAGGGCATGTAGCTGAACGAACCTGAGATATCATAGGGGCTAGGGATTCTTGTTTACCCTTCGTCCTACTTGATATATGTATACAAGTATGAACTTAGGGGATTTCCATGTAACCCACAAGTATATTGTCACCATGACCAACCTTCATGTTGGTAAACATAAGTTTCCAATGTCCATCCATAGGACCCACACCTTCATGGTTAGCTACCACAACCCACAGTTATTGCCCAATTAAGACCTTCGACATATTAATCCCATGTACCCGATAGGATTTCCAATCAATCAAAACAATGGAGACCAAGGCCTTTCAGAATCAGTTAACTTAATCTAAAAAATTTAGGTTCCCTTAACATATTTGACACGACCTGAACCTAGCCTTCTTGTAATAGGCATCTCAAGACCAACACGAACTGGAGATCACTCGCTACCCAGTCCAATCAACCAACATATACCCTAAATACTTAAGAAGTCTGAGAATATATCAAGATGGAACAATCATAAATCAAATACATTCAAATGGTGTTAGATCTAATATCAATACCAATTCCAAGTCTAACACAAATACTGACACCACCCATGCCTAAAGTAGTCTCACAAAGCCTAAATCTGAAATCAAAATAATATCCAATCGGGACATTCCCCCAACCACAGCCAAAACCAAAGTCTAAGAAATACAAAAGTTTGTGGAGATGTCCATAACATAAATAGAGTCTTCTAGAGTATGGAAGATCAACTCCTTAATCCGACACAAAGTTGTCCCCAAATCCAAGTCACTGAGCAGGTGGTGTGATATTATAACCAACACCTGCATCGTGTGGGGATACATCGTAAAAAATAGTTAGAGGTAGGAGTTCTAGCATATAACTTAAGGATAAGGATAATATAATGCCAATAGTTCAAGACCAATCATCCAATGCACATAACCAGTGCAATACGTATATATACATATATACCATGATGGGACAGGGAAAAATATTAACATGAGCTTTGAATACAATAACCTGGGTTGTGTTGCCTATCCATCATATATCAAGGCAACCATGGGCTTTATGAGCCTAGTTCTCTCCCACCTGGAAGGGCCCCAGTGCATGTAGCCAGACGAACCAGAGAATATCCTAATCGTATAAGCTAATATGAGGGACTCTAACCTCCTGACATAATCAAGGTGACTTAAGCACCAATACATGTAAAATAAGGGACTCAAACCTCCCATTCATAGATTCATTTGGGGGACTCAACAGTAATTTCATTGCCTCGCTACACATCCTTTGAACTCCAATTTCATGGCCTCGCTAGACATCCTGCTTTAAGGCCTAATTTAAAACCATCATATCACATACACAACTATTAAGCTAATTACTAACCAAAGGCACTTTTTTGGTCTCATCACACCAACACCACTTGCAAGTGTACCACATGCCATTGCCATTATCAATAAACCAATCATTTATTTGACTTTTGGACTCGAACCCATTGTCTAACAAAGACACTAATTCAATTCAAAGTTTAGCGACTCAAATTCATTATCTAATATAGATATAATTCAATATATTATTGAGGGACTCAAACCCTTTAAACCAAATAAACCACGAACGTTTCCCCTTAAATCATTATATGGCCAATAAGGCCTTCGTAAAAATATTTACCAATCATTCATATTCATTAGGCCAATGCCTTAGCTTAAAACACAATTTAACATGTGACTAATTTATTCTCTTACACATTTTGACAGACATGTTGAGGGCATACCATGATCAAAACCAAACCAAGGTAAAAACCATCAAGTTTTGGGTTACCCATGACCCATTTGTTAAACAACAATTATCAAGCACCCACATGTGAAAACCATCACCAAAAATATGTATAAACACAATTTAAACCAAGGGTAAACAATACTCATCCAAATGCAACAAAACCATCAACATTGGTTTTCAAAACTACCATTAATGAATCATAAATAAAGATTTAAGTACAGTATTTTGATGAAATAACAATGAGGGAAGAGTCACATGCCTTATTCACAAAGATTCATGGAAAGAACTTGACTCTTGAGCCTTTAGATGAACACATTGTTGAAACCCTAGCCCAATTTTCAAGAGAGAATTTAGGGAGAGTTACAGGAGTGATTTGATCTTTAAAAGTGTATTATGAGAGGCTATAACGTGTTTTAAGATGTGGGATATTTAGGGTTTTGGGGTGAGAAATGTCTACAATATCCATAGCTTAAGGGCTGAAATTGTGCGTAGGAAGGTACGACTCCCCCAACTCATACACACAACATGTGAATGGTACCCACCACTCTATCCTAGACAGAATATTGGAATCCAATGCTATCCAAGATAAGAACCCAAGGACCAACTCGTATCAATAACATACGAGTGGTTCCCATAAACTGTACCCCATGCAGAATCATCTAAGCTAGATATAAGATATCATACCGTTCGGTACAATACTTCTTGTACCCTAAAATACTAGTATGATGTCCATTCATACATTGGATAAAAACCAACCAAAACCATACAGAGTATTATAAGACCAAGGACTTTAAATCGTATCCACATCATATGACAAGTAACCCTAAGTTCTAGAGAGATCCAAATCAAGAAATTTCAAAAGGTCAAAACTAGGATGTTAGAATTCTACCCCACTATGATCATTCATCCTCGAATGATGGTTAAGGCGAGCACAAGCATAAGTTAGCACATTATTATCTCTCAAACGTCCCTTTAACCAATACTAAATAACAAAGAAATTAAGGAATCAACATTTTCTCTAAAAAGACATAAAACTAGGATATTAATAACACATACCTCAAGCATAAATTTCCAAAATGGGGAATAAATAATAATATTTGGACTTTATGTCCTCTTCCACCTCCCAAGTAGCCTCTTCAACCTTATGGCTCCTCTAAAGAACCTTTTTCAAAGCCATATCCTTCATCTGCAACCGACGAACTTGATGATCCAAGATCTCAACCAAGACTACCTTATATGATAACAAATAAAAAATACCCAATACTTTCAAAGGAAGAACTGATGAAGGATCACTTATACAATTCCTTAACATAGAGACATGGAGAATCTAATGAATGGAGCTTAAGTAAGAAGCAACTCCAACTCGTTGGCAACACTTCCAATCCTTTTCAAAATAATGTATGGACCAACACCAAGGACTACGATTCCCTTTCTTGCCAAATTCTATTACTCCCTTCATAGGAAACACCATTAGAAATATCCAATCACCAACTTTAAAGTCTAACTCCCTACACCTCATATCTGTATAGGACTTTTGACTATTTTGAGAGGCTTTCAATCTTTTACGAATAACCTTCACTTAATCCAAGGCATGGTGGACCAAATCAAGGTTAAACATCTTACCCTCACCAACCTTATACCACCCAATAAGAGAATGACATCTCCTACTATACAATGCCTTAAGAAGATCCATACCAATGCTATAGGAATAACTGTTATCATAAGCAAACTCTATAAGAGGCAAATGGCAAACCCAAGTACCACCATATTCAATCACACAAGCATAAAGTGTATCATCTAATATCTAAATGGTCTTCTTCTCTTATCCATTTGACAGGGGTGGAAACTACTACTAAGGAATACCTTGATCCCCAAAACCTTCGTAAAATTATTGCAAAAAATGAGATGGGAATGGAGTACCACAATTTGAAATGATAGAAATGGGAGCACCATAAAACTTCAAAATCTTCGCAAGATACAACTTAGCATAATGCTCCATCGAATAACTAGTCCTCATAGGCAAGAAGTAAATAGACTTGGTCATCCTATCCACAATGATCCTAATCAAATTATACTGGTTCTGAGACCAAGGAAGATCGACAATAAAATTGATATTAATTACTTCACACTTCCATTCATGACATTCAATCTCTTGGTACAAACCTCTAGGTCTCATGTGCTCATTTCACTAGTTGACACACCATGAACTTAGCCATATAGTTAGTTATATCTTGCTATATATTATTCCATCGATAGAACATTTTTAATATCAATATACATCTTCATAGAATTAGGATGAATAGCATATTAAGGTCCATATCTTCATCCAAAATATGTTCCCTCAATCCATCAACATCGAGAACACAAAACCTGTCTTGGTACCTCAAGATACCATAACCACCAATCACAAAGTCAATAACCTTTTGCTTACCTATGTTCTCCTTAATTTTCATCAAATTAGAATCCAACATTTTTTTTCATTTATCGTAAAAACAAGAAACAACTGTGATACCTGATGCACGAACACACCGCCATTTTAAAAGTCTGTGAGATGAACTCCAAGACTAGCTAAATGGTGAATTTTCTTCACCAACACTAGCTTATCTTCGTCCACATAAGCTAGACTCCCTATGGATAACCTGCTAAGATCATCAACAACTATGTTAGGCTACCTAGATAGTAATCGAGAATTATTTTATAGTTCTTCGGGAACTTAATCTACCTTCTTTGCTTGAGATTTAACTCTTCTTGGGTAAACACATACTGTAAGATCTTATGATTATAAAAGATGTCAACAAAAACCCCAAAGAGATAGTGATGCCAAATATTCAATGCAAATACCATATCCAACAACTCTAAATCACGACTAAGGTAGTTTTTATCATGAATTTCCAAATGCCTAGAAGCATAAGCCACCATCCTACAATGTTGCATCAACATGACGAGTGGGGAATTTACCAATTATTTGTTGTCCATTTTCGTGGACTTTACTATGATTTCAATATCTAAATGGGACAAATTTTGTATTAAATGCACTAATTCCCACGTTTTTCAAGTACAAAAATATTGAGATGGAATGAGGCAAATGAGCTAAAAAGGATCAAAGTGGGAAGAAAAGTGAAAAATCATGAAAACCTATACAGGCTGGGGCTTAGATACTAGGATAGAGGATTAGCCACCATGATCATGGTAAGTCAAGAAGTCAGCAGGTCGAAATCTCTTAAAGAATTCAATTATCACAAATCCATCACCACGGCTATCCATATGCAATCATGGGATAATAGGAAATCAGCCTAGGGGCAAAGTTATAAAAGTGCATAGCAGACCCGAAATTCCCCAAATTCCTATTTAAAAGATTAAAACCCTTATTTTATAATTATTACACTAGTACACCACCTATAGTTAGTTTAGGGTTCATAGTTAGTTTAGGGTTTTGTATTCTCTTAGAGCTTGGAGCTTGAATCTACACTAATTTGAGACAAGAATTAACTAGAGTAGCTTACAAGTGTAGATTTGGCTCTATCTATTGTCGATTCATTTGAGTCTAAAGTGTTTTTTGCCCATCTTATTTTTCCTATGAATAACTTGAATAGACATCTTGGTTTATTTGTGTTTATTATTATTATGATTTGCTAGAGCTACCTCATGGGATTATGATAGAATATGAAGAAATTGTGCATAGGCTGTGATATATTTGTGTGGAATTTAATTTATTGATGATGGGTTTTATTGTTTCTTGATTAATTTTGTTGGGATTTATAGATAAAAGCCCCAAATGCCTAAATGGTTTGGAAGGATTAAAGTCCCAAGCTCTTTAAAGCCCTAACAATCTTTGAAAGAGGGATTTTAGGTAAAATTTAGGAACCTACATTATCCTTTAAAGAGGTATGTAAGAACCAAAGAAATAGTAGATAATTCATGAACTTGTCTTTCTAATTGTTCACTATCTTAGACATAAGGGTAATTAGGAGGTTGACTATACCTTGGGTTCCATCCTAGAAATATGGGTGCCTAATTGAGGTATTGGGTGGCTTTAATTAACACACTCTTTAGGTACTCGAACGGGTCAATAAGTGACATATTTGTGGATTTTTTGAAAAACTAGCCACAATGACTTTAAACCTAGCCTACCAATCATCAACAACTAGAATATCCATCGACTATTAAGTACCACTGCATTTATTTCCCTTAGGATAGCATAGTCCCAATATCCATTCTTATTTGATAAAACTTTAATTATTCTAAGTCTCTAATTAGTCCTTTAGAAGGCCAAGAATTATTTTCATCTTTGAAAAGATTGAAAACCCCCAAAACACAATCTTGTACCATAGGTTTAAATTTAGCAAGAACCTATTATTTCTGACTTACTTAATCACCACTCACATTGTTCCCCACGGGTTCAACCCCGACTCCTACTTGGGTATATATATTGCTAACTTGCCTTGCACTTGAATTGATGTTTAAGTTGAGCATTATAAAAAAAATGGCACTGTTGTTGAGGAACAATTGGGCATATTGAGTTAGTTTAGAGTTTTAGCCTACTTTCTTAAATTAAAACACTGACATATTTGTTTGTTATTTCCTTTTATTTCTTTTGTTAGGTAGATTTTTTGTATGTTTTGATTATTAGTATGGCTTTTACGGAATATTATGAATTTGGTAGTTGAAAATCATATCTGGATGATCCATGTCCATATTGCGATAGACCCACTTTTCATGAGATTGTAGATATGGTCCCCAAAAAGAGATTTGTTCACCATCTCGATTCCAATGGGAGTATGTATATTCTTTATGTAGTGGTCAATATGAACATGGGAGTGATTGTCCAAATTCCACCTCCCCCGGTTATATTAACCTCATTGCTATTTCTTCTTGTGATTTTTAATGGTCTTCTAAGTAAGAAAAGGAAGAACAAAGCATCAAAAATGTAGGTGTTGAAACAATACTTCAATGTATCTTGGAACGGGTGGAATCTATTAAGGATAATATGCATGTCATGTATCAATCCATGGAGTCATGTAATGAGAAATATCAATATGCCAGATCCAATAGTTTTGAAGTAATGCTTCAAACTCTTTTAGATAGGACCACTACACTAGATGAGGAGGTGAATGACTTGCAAAAATCGATGGAGGCATTTCGAAAGAAGACTAAAAAAGACAAAGAACTGGGTGAAGATAAAAATCCTTCAAGCACCATGAACATACCCACTCCTCATCATAGGGTTTAAGAACCCTTGATGGTTTCCTAGAGAACTAAACCAAGCAAAGTAGATGATGCCAAAGATGAGGAAATAGTACTAAAGTCAAAAGAAGAAATCAAGAACAATCCTTGTGAAGATTCTAGTCTATTACCGGTTATGGATGCTAATAGGGATGCTATTTCAAAATTGAGGGATAATACTCATTCAAACAATTTTTCAATATTGTGCTTGGTGGATATGGTGAAAATTAAAATACCTAAGTGAATGATGAATTTTGGAGATGAGGAGAAAAATCCCTATATTTTTGAGTTCGTCATACTTGAAGGGAAAAAGAAAACCCCACACTTGAAGGCCAAGGAGGTTAATTTCTGATGATCAACTAGCGGCTTATTCTCACCATTACCCAATCAGTATACTCAAAAATTTGATACAAAATTAGGTAAAAGGTTTAAGTCTTCGAAGTGGCATAATAGAACATTTGTTGTCAAGCCTCTACATTTTCCCAAAGAGCATCGAAGATAGAAGAATCAAAAGTTTTGAAAAAGGTTTAAATCCTCTAACTGGAGACAAAAATGATGATTAAAAAAGTGTTCATGTCATGATGTTAAATCAAGAACTTGATGGGAGGCAACCCATCGTTTTTATAGTTGTATCTTTACTTTTGATTAAATTACAGAATCATAATGTTTTGTAGGTGCTTCGAGGGAAGTTGGAAGCAAAAAGAAGGGGAAAACAGAACTTAGAAGTATAGTAACCGTGTAAAAAATAGGGAAAAAGAGGGGATCAAACTATCTCAATTACTGCAATCATGGGTTCACGACCGTAATTGCGGTACTGCAATCTCACCAATAAGGCCGCGATCATGCCTCTGTGTCCAGATTTTAGATTGGCTATCTATGCAGTTTTAGGGATCCCTTTAACACTTCTTATGTTTTTATGTTATGTAGTGAGGTCACTAAAAGTCTTTAAGTTTGGGTTGTGCGTCCCTACACTTGTGTATATTCATTGGTTTGCAATACTTGAGCTTAATTGATGCAAAGCATGGGAATTTTGTGTAATCAATTATTTTTATTTTTTGTTTTTTTAATAAATTTTCTTGAATAATAAATGTTGGGAGAGCCTTTCTTTATGATAGATTGAGTGACAATATTCTTAAGAGAAGCTCGTCATGATTGGGTTCTTGAGTTATGAATGCAACGGAAGTTTGAGTACCTACGACATTATGGAATTAGGATCGTACTGGTATCATTGGCGAAGTCTGAGTAGCCATATGGTTTTTTTGCCTATATTAATCCATAATGTGAGACCAAGACTTAGGTTGCAGCCATGGTTATGGAATTGTCTATGATACAAATACAAAGAGAACACCCCTCTCTGTAAAAAAAATTCAAAAATCAAGGGCATGAATGTGAGAGACTTTATAACGATTTATTTTTCTCTTTTTGTGACTCAAAATTTTTTACTTGTACATATTGCTTGGCACTAAATTTTTGTCTTTAGCGGGAGGGGAAATTGATCCTCCTTGGGAAATTTGCATGCCATGTGTGGTGAGCTTATTTGCTCAAATATCATGTATACTTGTACCATCTAGAACTTTCCCCATTAGTCTCCCAAAGCTAATTTTTACTGTACTTTATTGGTGAAATGATCTTAGGCCATCTTCGTGACATTGTAAGTCCACTCTAGACTAAAAAGACTACCATTGCATAGATGCTATCCCTAGTAACCCATTTTGAGCATCTGGACCTTGGTTTGGCAAGCACCTGAAATGTCGTGAGACTTTATCTTATTCCTCTTTTGAACCTTATCATCCTTTAAATTAATACTACGAATTGAAGCTAAAAGCATAACTTGGGGGTGGTGAATTTTGGATAAGGAAACTTTAGGCTACGAAGTTGTAAGTAAGTGCCTAAGAGCTTAAGCATTGAGAACAAGTGTAGAAGAGAAAGAAAGGACCCAACAAAGGAAAGAAAAGCACTAAGTGTTCAAGAAAAAGAAATGAAAATAAAGTGGGTGAACCAAGGAAGCCAAAAATAGGCATATGCATAACAAGAGAAAACAAAAAAGAAGTGGCCCATAATCAAAAGATGGATTGAATAGTGTGAAAAGTCATGTACATGTTCAAGGAGGGTATAGTCACTTTATGCCTAAATTATATCCTACCCATTCTCCCCAAAACAACATTACAAGGTTAAAACGTCCTTTGAGATCTCCAACAATCTGTATTCATTATAGTGGTGTTTGAAAATACGGGCAACCCAATGGCATGGTACTTGTTAACATATAGAGTTCCTTTGTGAGGGAGAGAGTTTTTGTACTTAAATTCCTTGTTGCATCTGTGGTATCTTGGTGTATGGGATTTTATATCTTGTGACGAGGCATGCGAACAAATAAAGGAGTGTGATTTTGTCATTTCCAGAAAAATGAGGCAAAGAGGAGTATAATGTAGTTGAGGTCAAAGAGGAGTCATTACTTTAGTATTGGTGATTGTTGCATGATTTTTTTTGAAGTCTTTTGCATCCTTGAAAATTGTATTATAATGAGGGCTGTCAGAAGAATAGTCTTGCCCATGTTTAGTGAACTACTTGTGGTAGTGACTAAGATTGAAGTCCATGTGGTCATTGGATCATCTAAGTAGGCATAAATGTGCATTGTCTCACGAGAAAAAGTAGTGTTGCTTGAGGCCAAGAAAAAATTTAAGTTGGGGGTGTTGATGAGTGGCAAATTCACCACTCATTTGCATTCCAGTTTCGCGCAAACTAATATGATTTGAATGTCTAAATGAGACAACTTTACTATTAAATGCACTAATTCCAACATTTTGCAGGTACAAAAATGTCAAGATTTAAAGAGGTAAAATAAGCTGAAAAAGGATCATAGTAGGAAGAAAAGGGCAAAAGCAGGAAAACCTGAGCAGACTAGGCCTTAGGTACCGCGATGTTGGATTGTCCACCATAATCGCAGTAAGTCAAGAAGTCAGAAGGTCGCAATCACTTGAAGAATTCATTGATCACAAATCCGTAACTACAATTATATGTATAAGATCGCAGGACAATGTGAAATAAGCCTCGGGGCAAAGTCTTAAAAGTGCATACCATACCTAAATACCGCAAATTCATATTTAAAAGCTCAAAACCCCCATTTTATAATCATTACACTAGTCCACCATCCATCCTTACTTTAGGATTTTGTTATCTCTTGGAGCTTGGATCTTGACTTTACACTGAATTGAGGAAAGAATTAATTAGAGTAGCTTATAAGTGTAGATTTGTCTCTGTCCATTGAAGATTCATTTGATTTTAAGTGTGCTTTTCGCTATATTTATTTTTCATATAAATAACAATAATAAACATCTTGGTTTATTTGTGTTTATTATTATTATGATTTGCTAGATCTACCTCTTGGTATTATGTTTGAATAGGAAGAAATTGTGAATGGGTTGTCATATATTTTAGTGGAATTTCATTTGTTGATGATGTGTTCTATAGTTGCTTGATTAAACAAGTTAGGATTTGTGGGTAAAAGCATCAAAGGCCTAAATAGGTTTAATGGATGAAAGTCCCAAGCTCTCGAAAGTCATAACCATCCTTGAAAGAGGGGTTTTGGATAAACATTAGGAACCCACATAATTTTTGAAAGAGGGATGTGGGAACCAAAGCAATAGTAGACAAATCATGGGTATGTCTTTCCATTCGTTCACTATCTTAGACATAAGAATGATTAGGAGGTTGACTATCACTCGGGTTTCATCCTAGAAATAGTGGTGCCTAATATAGGTATTGGGTGGCTTTAATTGACAAACTCGTTAGGTACTCAAAAGTGTCAACAAGTGACATTGTTGTGGCTTTGTTAAAAAACTAGCCTCAAGTACTTTAAACCGAGCCTACCATATCAACAACAACTATAATTTGCATCGAATTATTACATACCCATGTATTTCTTGCCCCTAGGATAGTATAATCCCAAGATTCATTCATACTTGATTACACTCAAATTATTCTTAGTCACTACTTAGTGCTTTAAAAGCCCAAGAATTACTTCTTCTTTAAAAATATTGAATACCCCCCAAACCATCTTGTACAGTAGGTTTGAATTTTGCAAGCACCTATTATTTTGGACTTACTTAATCGCTACTTATATTATTCCCCGTGGATTCGACCCCGACTCCTAGTTGGGTAAATATATAGACAACGACTACCTTACACTTGAATTGACGTGTAAGTTGAGTGTTATCACAACAAAGAACCAAGCCCAACATGAGAAACATCACAATAAACTACGAAGCCATCATTTTCCTCGGGCAAGGTCAAAATCAGAGCTAAGTCAACTTATCCTTTAACTTCTCAAAACTACCCTCACATGCATCTGACCATAAAAACTTTACCTTCTTCTGGGTCAATCTAGTCAATGGGGTAGCTATAGTAAAAAAGATTCCAAAAATCTCCTATAGTAGCTAGCTAATCCTAAAAAGCTTAGATATTTGTTTGAGTCGCGGGTCTAGGACACTACCACTGCAACCTTCTATGGATCCACCATGATACCTTCACCAAACATAACATGACTAAGAAAAGTCATAGACTTCAACCGAAACCAACACTTTGATGACTTGGAATAAAGATGTTGATCCTTCAAGGTCCATAGCACAACACAGAGGTGATCGATATGATCCACCTCTCTCTTAGAGTATAGCATAATATGATATATGAATACAATGACGAATAACTCCGGAAACTAAAGAAAGACCTTATTCATCAGGTCCATAAATGCCGCTAGAGCATTGGTCAACCAAAAAGACAAAACTCGAAAATCATAATGACCATATCAGATCCTAAAGGCAGCCTTAGGGATATCATCTTCCTTAACTTAAGCTGATGATATCACGACCTAAGATCAATCTTAGAGGAACACTTCACACCTTGAAGTATCAAAAAAATCATTGATCCTAAGAAGAGGATATCTATTCTTTACAGTCACTTTATTCAGCTGGCGGCAATCAACACACCTGCAAAGGGAACCATCCTTCTTATGTATAAACAAAATAGGAGCGTCCCAAGGAGACATACTAGGATGAATAAAATCTTTATCTAAGAGATCTTTCAATTTTTCCTTATGATCCATCAACTCAGTCGGAGCTATTCTATAAAGAGGGATCGCAATAATACTAGTGTTCCGAACAAGATCAATCTCGAAATTTATTTCCCTATCAGGAGGATACATGAAAGTTATTAGGAAAACTCTCAGGAAACTCATTAACCACAGGAATGGATTCTAGACAAAGACCTTCCGGGTTAGAATCTTTAACTAAGACCAAATGATACAAACACCCTTTGGAAATCAACTTTTGGGCTATAAGATATGAGATGAATCTCCCCTCTATAAGATATGAGATGAATCTCCCCTTAGGCACTAAAGAACCCCATCCAAACAATGGCCAGCTCACTAGGGAATTTAAACATTACCTTGTCAGTCTGAAAATCTAGAGAAGCATAGCACGAATGCAGCCAATCCATCCCCAATATGATATCAAACTCAACCATGTTTAACTCTATCAAATTCAAAAGAGTTTCTTCACCACTAGAAAATACCACAAAGACCTTATAGACTCTTTTAGAAATCATAGACTCACCAACTAGGGTATATACCAAAAAAAGATCAGAAATAAACTCAGGTCCAAAACCAAAATGCACAACCGTGGACCTTGAATCAAGTAAACAATCATCATGGAAGAATAGTTTCAACAAACTAGTAATGACATCAGGGGATGCCTTCTAATCCTAACAAAAATCAAGAACATATAAGTGATTTCGGCCATTGCTGGTACCAGAAGTAGAAACAGATGCAAAAGCAGCACCCTTTGGTGGATGAGCAAATGAAGAGAAAATAGGAACCATAATAAAAATATTTGTTCTTTCCTTTATCATAGAACCCACTGTGTGACCGCCCATAAAATCTATAAGGAGGGTGGGATGGAGTCGACTGAGCCCAACTAGCCTGAGATTGGGCAACCTATGCTCGGAACCCACCATTATATTGAGACCGATGATCATCTGATTACTTAAGCAAATGAGTACTAGCCGTGGAGAAAGAACCATAACTCCGTCATTTCTTCTTTGGCCACTTACCACTATCTCTACCACTTTACTCACAAGGCCTAAATTTCTTCCGCTACCTCTCATTAAAATCATCCTTCTTTTTCACTTTCTCCACCTACTGCATATATAAATAATTAATCTAGAGATGTTTAGGTCTTTGATTAACAAGGCAGCCTTACTCTCAATGATCAACTCCTGAGATAATCTTGAAGCAAACTTACACATTTGAGACCTCATGATAGAGAACAACTCAGGAGCATACCTGGACAACTGATGAAATTTGAAGGCATACTCCTTGACAGATATCCTACCTTGCCTTATATTCATAAACTCTTCTTTCACTTTCCTCAATTCTTGAGGAAAGAAGCAGTCTAGAAATGCAGTTGAGAAATCCTCCCACAAAGCAGAACCAGTATCTTTTCCCCTCAACATTTCCCACTCTTCGTACCACTGGTACTCCATATTTTTTAACTGATAAGCAGCAAACTCAACGCCTTATAACTTCAAAGCAAACATAACTTGAAAGATCTTTTCTATTTTATCAATAAAATAGTAAGGATCCTCATCAACCTTTGTACAAGTAAAGGTCTGAGGAATCAACCTCATAAACTGATAAACCCCTGTGGCCTTAGAAGAAGGACTAACAAGAACACCATGCTCAGACTAAGAGGCTACCAACTGAGTCATTAGGGTAATATAGCAACGGAACTTAGCATATTAGCCTCCCCTTGAGGCGACTAAGTATGTGTATCGCCCTTATGAGTAGGACCAGTAGGGACAGGTAGAACCCTACAAGGACAGTCGAGTGCAACTACCCATGACCAGATCTACACTCCAGAAGTAGAATGGGTCCCATAAGTATTATTCTCAATACAGAGAAAAGAGTTTGCATGAACACATTTTCTTGGAGGCATGATCTGATAAATGAGCAAATAAAAATCAGAAAAATCCAAGACCTTAAACTCTATAGATCAAAATAAGACAACGAGAAAGTGAAACATTCCTAAATGTCTCATAGCCTCTTTCTAATAAGTGTGGTGCGCTACACACCCATAATAGAGACTCTATTTAACACGGCTTTGTGGACACCCAATTGACTAGGAACCTTGGCTCCAATACCAACTTGACACACCCCAAACTCAGGTCTTATCATAATGCGCATCTCAAGTCCAACATAGCTCTGAGATCACCCTACTACCTACTCAAATCAATAAACATCTACCCAAAATTCAGAAGAATTTAGAGCATACATCAAGCTGGAACAATCATAAATCAAATACATTCAAATGGTGTCAACCCAAATAACAATACCAATGCCAAGCCTGACACCAATAACGATACAGCCCATGCCCAATATAGTATCACAAAGCCTTTATCCGAAATCAAAACAACATCCTATTTTTACATATCCCCAACCATAGCCCAAATCAATTTCTAAGAAATAATAAAAGTATATAGAGAAGTCCATAACATAAAAAGAAGTATTTAAAAGTATAGAATATCAACACTTTAATCCGATACAAAGCTATCCCCAAATCCATGTTATTGAGCAAAAGGTATGATTGTATGACCAACACCTACATCAGATGGGGATATAACATTCAAGACGGTTAGTGGTTGGAGTGCTAACATGTAACTCATGGGTAAGCAAAATATAATGCCAACAGTTAAAAACCAATCATCCAATGCATATAACAAATTCAATACATATATAGACATATATACAATGTCAGGATATAGAACGAGATTAACATAAGCATTTAATACATTAACCTGAGTTGTGTAGCCTAACCGTCATATATCAAGGCACCCATAGCTATACGGGCCCATCTCTCCCCTAATTGGAAAAGCCTCAATATATGTAGCCACATGAACTAGACAAAATCCATAATTGTATATGACAATATGGGGGACTAGAACCTCACAGCAGGATCAAGGTGACTACCGAACCAATATATGTATTATAAGGGACTCGAACCTCCAAATCATATATTTATTCGGGGGACTCAAACCACCAGGTCATAAAGACACTCGCATCGGCTAGCATGGTTTCTAGTGTTAGTCCTTAGGACTCCACTTTCATGGCTTGGCTACACATCCTACTTTAGAGCCCAATTTAAAATCATCATTTCACATACACAACCATTAAGATAATAACTTACAAAAGGCACTATCTTGGTATCCTCATACCAACACAACTTGTTAGAATACTATATGCCATTACCTTTATCAATCAACCAATCATTCATTTGACTTTGGGACTCAAACCCACTATCTAATAAAGACACTAATTCAATTCAAAGTTTAGGGACTCAAACCCATTGTATAATACAGACATAATTTAATTTAATGTTTAGGGACTCAAACCCTTTTAGCCAATTAATATACCAAGGCTACAATTTAAATCATTATATGTCCAACAAGGCCTTCAAAAAATCATTTACCAATCATTCATATTCATTAGATCAATGCCTTAGTTTAAAACATTATTTAACATATGTCTAGTTTATTCTCTTAGACATTTTCACAAACATGTTGAGGGCATAGCATTATCAAAAACAATACCATAGTAAAAACTATCAAGTTTAGCGTAAACCATGACCTATTTGTTAACCCAAAATTACCAAGCACCTACATGTGCAAACCATCACCAAAAACATGTATAAACACCTTTTAAACCAAGGGTAAATAATACTCAACCATATGCAACAAAACCCTCAACATTGATTTTCAAAAGCACCACTAATGAATCATAAACAATGCTTAAAATACTTGATTTTCATGAACTAACAATGAGGGAAGAGTCACATGCCTTACTAAGAAAGATTCACAAAAATAACTTGATTCTTGAGCCTCTAGATAAACACCTTGTTGAAACCCTAGCCCAATCTTCAAGAGTGAGTATAGATAGGGTTCTTGGAGTAATTTGACCTTTTAAAGTGTGTGATAAGAGGCAACAATCTATTTTAAGATATGGGGTCTTAAGGGTTTTGTGGTTGGAAATGTCTAAAATATCCTCAACTTAAAAGCTGAAAATATACGCAGAAGGGTACGATTACCCCCAATTCTTAGATACAACAAACACGTGGTAACCACCACTCATACCCTAGACAGAATATTGGTATCCAACACTGTCCAACATATGATCCCAAGGACCCACTCATATCCATAACATACTATTGGCACCCATAAATTGTAGCCTAGGTAGAATCATCTAAGCTAGATATAAGATATCATATGGTTTGGCACTATACTTCTCGTACCCTAACATATAAATAGTACGATGTACATTCATATCTTAGATAGAAACCAACCAAAACCATAATGAAAATCATACAACCAAGAACTTCAAACTGTATTCATATCATTTGACAAGTAAGTACAAGTTGTATGATGTCTGAAAAGATCAAACTCAAGAAATTTATAGGGCAAACCTAGGATGTTTCAATTCTCGCCCACTAAGATCATTTGTCCTCGAATGATAGGTTATGGAAAGAACAAGCATGAGTCAACCCTTTATGACCCATCAAACTTCCAATTTACCAAAAGCTTGAGAGATATTTGTGCATGTGTAAAGTGTTTATTATTGAGAATAATAGGGTAAATGAAGTCCCAAAGGTATTTATGCTTTGGGATCAAAAGAAGTTAAGAGGGGAAATGTCTAGAATACCACCAACTTAAACTGTAAAATTTCTACAGGTGTGTACGGTTTGGTCACCTCTACCCATACCCAAGCATACAAGTGGTACCCTCTACTCATACCTTGATTAGAAAGTTATACATCACAGTCTGTCCACCATATGAATCCTCTTGCCCCACTCATACCTATAATATATGACTAGTACCCATAAATCATATCCAAGATGGAATCAAAGGGGTTTGAAACTGGGCATTGTATGATACCATTATACCACTCGTACCCTAAACATGCAATTCATTACCATCAAATCATAACCATAATAAAAACTTGACCACCAAATACTGAAATCCTATAAACTGCATCACCTGACATGTACTCTTACTATACGACTCATATGGTGAGTCATATGATCGACAGAAAGGTTCACACGTCAGGAAATTTCCATGGGTCAAAGCCCCGGGTGTTTTAATTCTCCCAACTTGGATCATTAGTCCTCTAATGATGAAAAAAGGTAGTACAAGTACTATTTATACCCCAACACCTCAACTTTGACCTTAACTAAGTTAGAAAACCAAGATCCAAGGAAATCAATATTTCCTTTAACTAAGTTAGAAAACAAAAGTAAGATGAAGACACATAAACTCTGCAAAAATTTTTAGAGCAGGAAATTAGAACAGAAACTTGGAGTTCATGTCCTCTTTAGCTTCCCAAGTAGCCTCTTCAACCTTGTGGTTCCTCCATAGAACATTATCGAGGACACATCCTTGGTCTACAACCATCCAACCAGCCAATCCAAGATCTCAATTGGGACCTCCTTATAAGACAAAGAGTCAAAAATACCAATATTCTTGATAGGTACGATTTGAGATGGATCATCCATACACGTCCTCATAATAGAGACATGGAATACCGAGTGAACGGAGCTCAAACTAGAAGGCAAATCCAACCCATATGCAATATTCCAACCCTCCTCAAAACCAAGTATGGACCAATATACCGGGGACTGAGCTTCCCATTCTTCCTAAATTACATTACTCCCTTAATATGAGATACCTTTAAGAATACCTTATCCCGAACCTCAATTGTATCTTTCTTTGCCGCACTTCTGCAAAGGACTTTTGGTTACTTTAGTATGCCTTAAGTATATCCCGAATCATCGTTACCTTCTACATAGCCTGGTAAACTAATTAGAGAAAAATATCTTCATCTAACCAACCTAAAACCACCCAATAGGAGATATACACCTCCTATTGGGTGGTTTTAGGTAGGTAAGATGTACATATAAGAAAACTAGAGAGGTAGCTATTATTATAAGAAAACTCTATAAGAGGTAAGTGCTCAACCAAACTACTACCATAATTAATCACGCAAGCATGAACCATATCCTCTAATATCTGAATAAACCTTTCCACTTGCCCATCAGACTGTAGGTCGAAAGGAGTACTAAGAGTCACCTTCGTACGCAAGCCTTTATAAAATGACTGCCAAATATGAAATGAAAACTGCGTACCACGATCTGAGATAATAGAAATTGGTACCCATGCATCTTCAAAATCTCATATAGGTAGAACCTCGTATAATCCTCAATTGACAATTTAGTCGTCACCAGTAAAAAGTAAGAAAACTTTATCAATCTATCCATGATGACATAAACTGAATCAAATTGATTATGAGACCGAGGGAGGCTGGTAATAAAATCCATGTTGATCACTTCCAGCTTTCACTCTGGAAGCATAATATTTTATACAAAACTTCAGGCCTCATGTGCCCAACTTTCACTTGTGGACCTATCACGCATTTGGCCACAAAATTGGCTATATGCCTTTTTAAATTATTCCACCAATACATCTCCTTTGAGGTCATGATTCATTTTTGTCGAACTAGGATGATGAACATAGCATGACTCATATGCCTCATCCAATATCCTTTCTCATAAACTATCGATGTTGGGAACACATAATATATCTTGGTACTGGAAAAAGTACCATCACCACTAATCAGAAAGGCCATCACCTTCTGCCCAGAAACATAAATCTTTATTTTCATAAATACATGATCAAACACTTGTTTCTCCCTAATTTTTGTACCAAAAGATGACTGTGCCACTTTGTGAATGAACACGCTACCATCCTTTGAGTCCAAGAGACAAACTCTAAGATTAAAGAAATAGTGAGTGTTCATCACGAACAACCACTTCTTCTTATCCACATAAGCTAGACTTCTCATGAATAACCTGCTAAAAGTATCAACAACTACATGAGCTTTACCTGGATGTTAGTAAAGACTCATGTCATAACCCTTGAGAAGCTCAAGTCATCTCATGTGCCTGAGCTTAAGCTCTTTCTGATTAAACACAAAATATAGGCTCTTATGATTATAAAAGAAATCCACATGCACTCTATATGAATAGTGATGCTAGATTTTTAATGAAAACACCACATCTAACAATTTTAAATAATGAGTTGAATAATTCCTCTCATGCACCTTCAACTGCCTAAATGCATAAGATATCAACTTACCATGGTGCATTAAAACATAACCAAGTCCCACACGGGATACATCGCAATAGACCACAAACCCATTCATGCCTTTACGTAAATTCAAAATTAGGGTCAAAGTTAGCTTATCCTTAATCTTTGCAAAACGACCCTACAAGTATCAAACCATAAGAACTTTACCTTTTTTTGAGTCAACTTAATCAATAGGGCATCTATAGAAGAAAACCTCTCCATAAATCTCCGGTAGTAGCCAGCTAAACCCAAGAAGCTCCAAATATCAGTTGGAGTCATGGATCTAAGACACTTTTTAACCACTGCAACCTTCTGTGAATCTACCATAATCCCTTCACTAGAAATCATATGATGCAAAAAAGTGGCAGCGTTCAACCAAAACTCACATTTCAAAAATTTGGCATGTAACTGCTGCTCCTTCAGGGTCTGTAACACCAAAAAGAGGTGATCGGCATAATCCATCTCACTCTTAGAGTACACCAAAATATAATTAATAAATACTATGATGAACAATCCAAGAAACTGACCAATGACCCTATTCATCCAATCCATAAATGTCGTTGGGGCATTGGTCAACCTAAACGACATAACCCAAAACTCAAAATACCCATATGGGGTACAAGAAACATTCTTAGGGATATCTTCTTCCCTTATTTGGAATACAACAAAAAGGGAATAGCTATTATATATTCTATTGTTCACAAATACTCATGTTATCTATCTTCCCCTTTTAAGGATAATGTAGGATATATATTTCCTACATCCCTCTTTCAAGGATGATATGGGGATTTGGTATATTTGAGGTTTTCACCAACAAATTCCATTTTACAATCAAGAATTGGTAAAACCCAAAAACATGAACTAATAATTTAAAGCTAACAATCACAACCAAAAGAATCTTTCACCTCATTCAAACATAACCACAAGAGAAAGAACTAGATACACATACGATTATTAAGCAAAGATTTATCCACAATCTCCATCAATTTAATTTATTGAAAGATAAAGAGAATGCAATTTACAAGCTTTAGGGCTTAACAAATCTTTAATGGCCATAACTAATCCTTTACTTGGAAACCACTCTAATGTATTGTTCACCACAAAATTAGTACAATAATTTTTCTCTCAGAATTAGAAACTAGAATGTGGATGATAGTCCTAATAATTGAGGGGACTCTTCTATAAGATAGGGTTTTAACTTCTTAAGGGAATTGGGGATGAAAATGTAAATTTACAGATTTGCCCTGGGTTGTGTTCTTATCAGGCCATGATCACGGGTGCTTGTCCACGATCATAGCAACTGTAACTGCGGTCGAAACTCACAATCATGGTATATTGACCTGTCATGACTTGTTGCCATCGTGACCCTCAGACCGCGATCGCTGTAACTGAGGCGTATTTCTGCTCCAGATATTCTAGCTGCACTTTTTCTCTCTCTTTTGACCCTTTTTAGTTCAAGTCCTCATCTTTTCGTCTCATAACTGGTATGCCTAGAAAATATCTATTATTAGTTCATTGAATCACACACATGTCTCATTTATACAATTAAATCATGGTAATGTGCACGAATGTTGACTGGAAATGAGTGGTAAAATCACTACTCATCAACACCCCCAACTTAAAGCATTGTTTGTCCTTAAGCAACATTACCTCTTACGATGAGACATTGTATGTTTGGGCCTAAATATGATGACCCAATGATAACAAGGACTTCAATCTTAGTTTCTAACATAAGTATCTTTTCAAACATAGGCAAATCTATTCTTACCACCTCCCTCAACATAAAATGCAGTGTTCAAAGATGCAAAAGACTTCAAAGAGTAACCATGCAACAATCACTAATACTCTAGAAATGACTCACCTTTGACTTCCACTACAATATACTCCGTTTTCCTTAATTTTTGGGAGATGACAAAATCACCCACCTCAACTTGATTACATGCCTCCTCACAAGAAAAAAAATGCTACACACAAAGTTATCAAATGTACAACAAGGAATTTAAGTTGAAAACACACTCTCTATTAAGACGTCTCAATGCTACAAAGTACCATGCCATAGGCTTGTCCCTATTTTCAATTGCCACTGCAATGAATAGACATGGTTAGAGCTCTCAAAGGGTGTTTTTAAGCTTGTAATGTAGGTTTGGAGTAGGGTAGGATATCATTTAAGAACATGGCTATACCCTCCTTGAGCATCACAACATAAAATTCCATCCACCTTTTGACCAAGGGCCACTTCTTTTTATATTCACTTTTTACACATATGCCTAATTTAATTTCCTTGGTTCACCCATTTTCTTTTCTTTCTTTTTCTTGCACCCTTTGTGATTTTATTTCCTTTGTTGGATGATTTCTTTTTTCATATTCATTTTTCTCAGTGCTTAATCCCAGCGGCACTTACTTATAACTTCTTGTCTCAAATTTACCTCTTCCAATCTTCACCACCCCTAACTTAAGCCTTTAGCCTCAAGTAGTAATTTTAAGTTCAAGGAGGGTAGGGTTTAAAGAGGGATAAGAATTGAAAGGCTTACAACTTGCAATGTGTTTGCCAAAGAATGGTCTAAATCCTTAATGTGGGTGGCTAGGGACAACATATATGTAAGGGTAGGCTTTTTATGCTAAAGTGCACTTCCAATGTCATAAAGATCGACTAATACCATCTCAACAACTATGTATAATAAAAATTAACCTTGAAAAACTAATGGAACATGTTCTAGATTGTACAAGTATAGATGAGATTTGGAAAAATGAAATCTCCACACACAGCATGCCAATTCTACAAAGAGGCTCAATCGTCCCTCCTATTAGAGACAAAATTGGAATATCTAACAATTTTCTCAAGCCAAAAATTTTAGAGTAACAAATAAAAGAAAAAAAATTGTATCAAGGTCCTCACGTCCATGCCCTTTATTTTATTAAAAAAATTAATGGAAGGGGATATTTGTATTGCATTTACACCACACATAATTTTCTAATTATGGCATCAACATAAGGCTTTGTCTCACATTTTGGTTTTCATCCGAACAAACCATATGGATACTCATTCTTTGCCATAGGTATAAGTGCAATCCCAAATTCAAAATACCATAGGTAATCAGATTTCCCTTGTATTTATGACCTCAATGCCATGGGTACTCAGACTTCCCCTACATCCATGACTCAAAACCCAATCACAACTCTTTTTCCTTAAGAATGTGATCACTCAATTTATCATAGGGAAAAGGTCATCCAATATCACCTCAACCAAAATAAAGATAATGTAAAATAGAAAATCTAAAAACAAATCAAAAAACTAATCCATGAAATATAGGCACCCAGAGTACCCAAATATTCCAACCTAGAAATAAAATATAAAAATCATCTAGATAATCATAAAAAAAAAAAAACATCAAGACATCCAGAACTAACTACCCAATGCACTTCCAGGGATAGGTAAACCAGCTGAAGAGCTAGTTGTGTCCTTACAACATAAAGAATATAGCATAATAAAGATATAAAGGTGCTACCTAAAAATGAATCAAGAGATGCTCTCCCCCGCAGACACTGCATCATCACCGCCAGCATCAGCATTAGACTACTTAGTAGAGGCCTCATCATCAGTCTTTATCCTTGAAGAATGAAATTTATCAGGGTGTTTTAGAACTTTCCAGAGGCTTTTTACCCCCTTCCATATTTGACAAAAGAACTTATCTCTCTTTTTATCTATTTTCTTCATCTTCTTATAAGACTCCTGAATCTCCCTATAAGACTCCCCCAATGCTGAGTATGCCCTCTTGAAGATAGCAACATGTCTGCTACTCCTACTGATATCTCTCCTAATTTGAGCGGGACACATAAGTGATGCATGGTGGAGGGCTTTCCCGACCCCTGAGGCAATCCTGGTACTAGCTCCTTGATGAACCTGATATCCACACAAATATCCACCAGAGGCCCAGTAGTGGATGGTCTCCATAATTTTGACTCCTCAACTATCGACTTGACCATGCCGATATTTCTCTTTTTGGTATGATCGGGTGCACCCTCACCCCAAATTTTGAGTAGAAAGATGTGGGTGTTTGGTTTAACCTTAGTATCTATTGGATACTCCTTGATTTTGACCCTTCTGCATAACTGAGTAATAAGAGAAAGAAAGAGAAGAATTGTAATACCTTGACTCTTGAAGTTCCTTTATTCTGAAATCACAATCAAGCCCACTTTTAGAATAATGCTAGTTAAGACATAGGCCACTAACCACGTTTGCATACCTAACTTAGCAGTCATATGTGTGCATGGAGAAACTTTACTGCAAATGATATTTAATAAAATCTTAGCCTCTGTTGTGAAATCATTCAAGGATATCCCTCTCTTGGTGGAAGACTAGGGAACCTATTTGCTACGATACATTATGCATGCCATCCAAGACCCTGGCTCACACCTCTTATCATGGAACTCAGTCATATATACATCTAGAAGCACATATAAGACATTGATATGGTCTGCTCCAAAGTAAACCTCTTTTCCCCTAATGCTCATCACTAGGTTTGAGAGGGAGACTATGTTAATATTTCTATAGTACTCTAGTACCCAGTGCTCAATTCCAATGCAGGGGTCTGGGACAAAACATATCCACCCAATAGCAGAAAACTTATTAAAAAATTTTGGTAATTTCTACAATACCTTATTCATTAAAATATCCCTCTCCAGGAGTAGCTTTATCTTGGAGAGGTCACTGCGTTAAAGGTTATGACATTCTGGAACCAAAAAGAGGATATGCTCATATTCCTCTATTTAGTGACTAATTACCTATTATAAACACAACACTGACCATCACTAGCAGCTCTATACAAAAGCCATGCAAGGTTTGTCAAATAATCTCCTAGGGAAGTATCAAAGTGGGTTTTAGAATGAGAAGTGGGCATACAGGATTTTTGGTCTAAGTTGGAAATTTCTCCAAAATGTGGCAATCCTGAACCCTTGAATGCAATTATGATACTATAATCGTGGCCCTGATGAATTAGATCGCGGTATCCGAGGCCAATTTTTCACCAATTTGCAAAAGTACTAAATACCCACTTTCAACCTCAATTTGTGTTCCAACTAACCATATAATTGCCATGCCCATGAAACTCAAACCCTAAGTGCTTTGTTATGCTATTGAAACATAAAAATTTTGCAAGGAGATCGTCAGAGCATTTAATCAAACATATGGTGTACACACTAATTATATCCTATTTAGGCCAAATTCTAGGCACTAAAGACTTCCTCATCAGTGTGTACAACAATTACAACAACTAACCACCAAAAATAACCACATACAGGCATGGATTTAGCATTAGAAACATTACTTCAAGCTAACTCATAAGACACAAGTTTCAAGCCTAAAACAAACATAAAAATAGGGAGTTGGAAACACTTATCAAGTTATAGGATAGAAATGAGATAAAATACACAACTTGGACACTCAACACACAATTAAATTATAGTGTAATTTAAGTGATTTTGAAAAAAGGTGTGGGAGAGAAGTAGGAGTCAGATGATCTTTTAAACTTTTTTATCCACAATTGAGGTCTAATTTCTACGATTGTAGATACTCGGCTACCGTGATCGCGGAGACATGAGTCATGATTGAGGTACCTGAGATAAATTTTTAGGTCCTCTACACTCTCCTACTTAATCCAAAAAATGTTAATTTTACACTGTCCCTTTTCAAATTTCAATTAAGACTCCTCATAGCACCATAATTTCATGGATTATGCATAAACAAAAATAATGCCTGTTGTATTATGCAGAAATAAAAGGATATCTTCCACTTTCGTGGCATGATGGGTTTCTTCCATATTTTATGGCAACACCCCCCTAACTATCATTTGTGTTTCCACTTAGAATATTTGAATCTCCACCCCAACTTTTACTCCTATGCATTGAGTGGCAAAAGGAGAAAAGATTCAAATCTTTCATGATAAAATGTAATAGAAATGAGGACATAGAGATGTGACTTCTAACTCGCCACATTTAGAACTTGAAACT
Source organism: Capsicum annuum (assembly GCF_002878395.1). NCBI lineage: Eukaryota > Viridiplantae > Streptophyta > Magnoliopsida > Solanales > Solanaceae > Capsicum > Capsicum annuum. The sequence continues at coordinate 265,891 of NW_025830138.1, read as the reverse complement.
TTTACCGAATTTCACATAAAATTTCCTATTTGGCTCCTTAGGTAATGGTGGGAAAATAATAGGCCACTATTTAAAAATTGAAAGTTGAGTTTAATGGCCTTTAATACGGGGTTCTCATATGCCTTTTTGGAATGTCAAACTCCAAAATGTAGGGATGGTGATCCTTCTTCCCAAAATCTCTCCTTGTCTTGGGTAGGTGGGCTCTCATTACACACACTAGGCACAATGTAAAAAAATAGTTTAAATGGGGTTTATCCCTTATTTCTGGAATCGCTTCCCTATTAGCATCCTTACCCTAAATTGGAGAAGAATTTTCACAAGACATTAGTTTGATTTCTTCTTTTGACTCTAGCAACATTTACTTGATTTTCGCATCTTCAACTATATTAGGTTCGGTTTGTTGGGAAATCACTAAAGGCTGATCCATAGCAAGATCATCATTTTCCACATAACTTGGTCTTTCTTCTAGACCATCCTTATGTTGAAAAGTGGTAAGGTAGTGGTATTTGAAGAGTTTGTTTGCTTGTTCATTTCAACTATATTGGTAATCTCCCTTCCATTCTATATGATATGTTGTTCTTCCCTTTACACATCATGCAACCTATCAAACTCATAGAACTTATATTTCTAGCATAACTAGGGGAATAAGAATTAGGACAATCACTCTAATGTCTATATTGACCACCACATATAGAATAATTATGCACCTAATAGGATCGAGATGTTGTCTCCATCTCTCTCCGGGGAGCATATGTATAATCTTGCCAAAAGTAGGGTCCATCATAATATGGACATGGATCATCAAGATAGGATTTTCAACTACCAAAATTATATTTTTCTCAAGATGTCATAGTGAGAAGTAAACAAAAGTCAAAATCTACCTAACAGAAGAAACTAAACAAAATTACACACAAATATTTACAAGTTTGAATCCAAGCAAGTAGGCTAAAATTTCAAACTAACTTAATACGCCAAATTGTTCCCCGACAACGGCGCTATTTTTTATAATTCTCAACTTGAACATCAATTTAAGTACAAGGTGGTCACCATCAATACAATTACCCAACTTTGACTTGGGGTTGAATCCACGAGGAACAATGTGAGTTGCGATTAAATAAGTTCAAAATTAAAGTTACTTCTTAAGTTCTAACCTAAGGTACATGTATTTATGGGGTGTTTTATATGTTTCACGGATATCACTAGTGTTTGGTTTCTAAATACTAAGTTGGGGTTAGAAATACTATAGAGCATAATCAATTAAAAACGGACCTCAGGGTTATGTTTTACTAACGGAAACTAGCATGTGTAACTTGACAAGAAACATCAAATCTTAGTTAAAGCATGCGTGGGTAGGTTCGGAAGGGATTTTGATACTAGTTTTTTATCATAGTCTCAAACTACCATCCACTGATTCTTTCGAATACCAAGTGCGTGTGGCAAACTATTTACAACCAAACATCAATTTGATATCCCTATTTCTAGGATGATGATTAAGATATAGCAATTCTACAATTTGTCCTTATTTCTAAGACAACAAAAAGGGAATAGCTATTATCTATTCCATTGTTCACAAAAGCTTATGTCACCTACATTTTCCTTTCAAGGATAATGTAAGATCTATATTACCCACTACCCTCTTTCAAGGATGATGTGGGGTTTTAATAGATTTGAGGTTTTCACCAACAAATTCCATTTTGCAATAAAGCATTTCTAAAACCCTATAACATGAACTAATAGTTTGATGCTAATAATCACAACCAACACACGTTTTCACCCTATTCAAATATAACCCCAAGAGGAAGAACTAGCTGCACATAAGATTAATAAGTGAAGATATACCTACAATCTCAATGAATTTGATTTATTGAAAGATAAAGAGAAAGCAATTTGCAAGCTTTAGGGTTCAACGAATCTTCAATGGGAATAGCTAATCCTCTACTTGGAAGCCACTATCACATATTTTTTACCCCAAAATTAGTACAATAATTATTCCCTCAAAAATGGGAACTAGAATGCGGATGATAGTCCTAAAAATTTAGCGGTCTCCTCTATGAGATAGGGTTTGAACTTCTTAAGTGAAGTGGAGATGAATGTGTGAATATACAAATTTGCCCTCGGGCTATATTCCCGCTAGGCCGTGAATGCGGTCAAAACTCACGATTGTTGTGTATTGACCTATCTTGACTCGTGGCCGTCAAACTGCGATCACGGTAACTGAGGCCTATTTCTACTCCATGTCTTCCAACGGCACTTGTTTTCTCTCTTTTGATCCTTTTTAGTTTAGGTTTATATCTTTCCATCTCAAAATTTGTATGCCTACAAAATGCGAATATTAGTGCATCTAATCACACATATGTCTTATTTATACATTTAAATCACGATTATATGCACGAATGTCGAGTTCAAATGAATGATAAATCACTACCCATCAATGTATAGAGTCACAAGTGATCATAGCTAACCCATGACCTGGCATAGTACAAAGAATACTTTAATAAATTGAGACTCACTGATGTGGAAGGTAATAATCTAAATAACATAGGAATTAAATCCAACCAAGTCAATACAAATGACAAATCTTAAACTGAAAGCATAATTTATTTGTCTGTCTGAAAGCCTTTAAATAATACGAGTTGCTTGGACAAGCCCCCAACTAACTATAACTATTTGTAAACTAAATGACCAAAGTAAAAAAATAAATAAAAAATATCATCCTTAAATAATGAGGACTCACAACTCCCTATTGTGGATATAAGTAGGGAATCATGCCTACAACGAGCATAATGCAGAAAGTCTAAATGAATATTATTAAATAATATAGCACAGAAAGAAGTACGGGGTTAGTACTTTGAAGGAACTAAGCATGTAAATATGTACTATACTCATAAGCTGAATATGCTGAAGGTGACTGACAGTGCCCAAGCGCAAACTTAAGTGTACGTGGTCTACCAAGTGATATGGTGGCCTTCAAGAAAGCCGAATATCAATCCCACATGGACTTTTTCTGACAACTATTCAGTTTCAAATCATAATTCAGATTCAATTGATACAAGAGTAACCAAAAGAGAGTTTTAAAGTAATAACTAAATGTAAACTAAATAGAGCATAAAGTAAAAGACTTGAGACAATCAATGGAGTAAAACCCAAGGTTAAAACACTTTGAACAATCATACAAAGTTATTGAACTTCATTTATTAACTTGGTTTTATTGGTTGCTGATTCGAAGGGTTAGTTACATGATTATGATCTCCCAACATCTAAGCATTTACCTAATTTGTACATTACAACAACATCGTTGAGCTGGGATGTAATAATCCAATTAAGTTCTTTAAGCTATCATCCTACAAGTGAATAATGTAAGGCTTCTTGGTACATCCATATCCTAGAGGGTAATTCAAATTTCTTATTTTTTAAAGGACTAAAAACCCTACTTTGTTCATCCCTATATTCTGTCTTCCTATTCCTTCTCCAGAGTCACAAGGTTTACAATATATTTATTCTAAGGGTGATCAATCCTTAAAATAATTAAATCAAGGATGAACAGGAAACTAATTATGATAAGACAATCAAATGAAACCAATTAGACACAGCTAGCTGAAGCTAGTAAAACGAGTTTTCTCGATTGAACTATAAATAACTCAATTAAGTACAAACTTGTTTGAAAACACTTTTAACCATTGTAATCACATACTTGAAAACTTATTTTCCTATTTATATCATCATCATTCATAAAGCACACGAATTATCTTCTAAACAAGGCTAAATAAGATAGAATAGTAACACTAAAGTGTATAAATACACCAAACATCACCACCCTATACTTAAAGAATTATTTGTGCTCGAATGTCTTTACTCTTAGAATCAGAATTGAGGAAACTCTCCACTTATACTACATGCAAGACACTCAAGATAATACTTCAATGACTATACAGAGTGCAAGTTGCTAGACTAAGCATGTTATATACATAATTGATAGCTCATGAATACTACTACAAAACATTCTAAGCTCAAGAATTGACTAATCAAGTTGGAAAACTAATGCTAATTGCTCAATACAAGACATCATATAAATTACCAAAATTCATAAAAAATGTTCCCTCACAATCCGAGAGTTACCCATAATCACTCACATAAATAAAATTTATAACACAATGGGTATACAAATCAAATTTTACTTGTTATCACAAAAAAAATTACAAGTTACAAATGATGAACAATATTTTTTCCTCTTAGTGTGATACTCCACTAATATCAAATTTTTAAACTTAGGATCAAATATGTATTTTCAGGTCCAAATGCAGACTAAGGGACGGGTAGGAACTATTTTTGAATATTGACTATCTTTCAATAGAATTTTTATACAATATATAATAAAGTCAATTCAAATCTAACAACCAGATTACACCATTTTTTCCTACCCCATTCCTTTTTGTTTTCTACCCCATCTTATTAAGCTCATTCTGAACACTATGGTGGGAGTATTTATGCACAACTCATTTAATTTGAACAAATTTTTATTCTTTTCATTACTCAACTTTCCTCTACAACATATAAGAATTAATTTGTAGACCAATAACTATCTCTTTGGGGCTTTGCTTTTACCCTTTCTCATCTTATTTCTAAAAATCCTTACTCAATTAGTTTTTCATTAAAGATCTTAGGAGCTTTTGGATCAAATTTTGGTCTATTAAAGAACGGATTAGACTACATATTAGGATGTGAAAGAAAAAGCTAAAGGCTCAATCTGTCTTACTAGGATTGCACTGAAAGGTAGGTCAAAAAAAAGGTATAAAACAAGGCTATCAAAGAAATACCTATATCATCTCTGAAACCCACTCTTTATTTCGCTTTATACACATACTAGGTAAGTTCTAGATATCAAATGCAACAAAGAATATACAACACCTCACGCCCACATGGCACATGCCCAACTTCAAGTAGGATCATCATAGACTCTTAATAAAACAATCAAACAAATTCAATTAATCCAATAAGTACTAGAGTCATAAAAAGGAGCCTATGTGTATAAAAAGTAGTCATTCACATAATTAACATCCTTGTTTTTATACAAACCCACTTGCGTTATGCAATTAAATATAGAACCAACAAGGATATCTTACTTATTCCTTAAAAATAAATTAAATTGACCCTACAAAAGGGGATTTCCTTACCCCACACTTAGAAGTATACTTTATCCCCAAAGTATAATTTAAAAAAAGAGAAAGAAATACTCCCTAAGGCCTCTAGGTCTAGCTAGTAGCATCTTTGAACATTAAGAGGGTTCGCGGATCCCACAATTAGTCTTCGCCATGATCTTTATCCCAGGTTTTTGGTACTAAGACTTCCTATCAATATGTGACTCAAAAAAAACAAAATCTAGTGAAGTAAAAATTACAAAAAACTAAAAATAAAACATAACTACTTAACTTGGGTTGCCCCCCAAGCAGTACCTAATTTAGTGTCGACATGACCTAACTATGACTCATCCCGACTTTTTTATCATTTTTCTCAAACTTAGAGGGCATCTTTTTATTCGTTTCTGACGTCTTGAGTATTAACCCTAAAGTTTAACAGCCTTTTCAACTTTAGCCTTTTCAGGCTCATTAATCTAAAAAATGTCAGGCGTTGGTGGTGTTTCTTAGGGTGCTCAATGAGGGTGTTCGAAGAGGTCTTTTGTGGAATAGACTCCACCAACCCACACTATCCCCTTCAATCATAGTAATAATACCCAAGTCTTTAGACTGGGATAGTGTGTTAAGCAGTTTGTACTCATTAAAAAGGGCCCTTTTATCCTCTAACCTTATTGTGAGTATACCTTCTCTCATATTAATTAATTCTAATCTCTTTAATAAAATGGATAGCCCATGATGATAGGTACCTATTCAACTGCCTGAAAATCTAGAATGATAAATTCAATAGGAATAATAAATTTACCAACCTTTATGAGCACATCCTCTATCACTCTTTCAGGATGAGCTATAGTCTCATTTGCCAGCTACAATAGTACAGAGCTCGACCTAGAATTCCTCAAACCCAATGTGTTGACAAAGATAGGGGGATCAAGTTGATACTTTCCCTTAAATCAGTAAGTGCCTAAAATACCTTGCCATTGTAAGTTTGAATTGGGAGAGTAAACTTCCTAGGGTCCTTAAGATTTTTCAGCATCTTTTGAGTAACCACAAAACTACATATCTCAGTGAGTTCTACTGCCTCCATATCCTAGAAATTTACTTTATTAGCCACCACATCCCTCAATTACTTAGAATCTTTGGGCCTTTCCTGTAAAATATCTAAAAGAGGAAGGTTAAAATGCAGTTCTCTAAACATGTCAATGATCTTCTTAAAACACGTATCCTTTTTCCCCTTTTTATGCTATGATGGGAAATACAGTTGTTGGATCTTCTTCACTTCTTCAACAACTTTTTATTTTGAGTTCTCAAATTTTCTCAACATTTCAACAACTTTTTTAGTAACATGTTTAGTCACTATATAAGTATCTACCTCCATTGTTGCCTTTAAGGGTTTATCATTAAGCTCTTTACCACTAATCAAAGTAATTACCATTACTTTTTTTGGGTTTTCTATATCTCCTGGAAAGCCACCTTCTAACCTGGTATTTAGTGTCTATGATAACTGCACCAACTGCAACTCTAAGCTTCCCATGGCCGCTTGCTGGTTCTTTACATCTACAGCCAATTATGTTTGATTAGGTAGAATCTACTTCATCATCTCTTCCAAGATGCTAATTGACTGATTTCCTTGTGCCTCTAGTTACTGAATTTGATGTTGTTAGGCATTATAAGGCTAATTCAGTGGCTAATTCTGCCATTTCATATTATAAGCATTCCCATAATTAGACTCTAACCATTTCCCACATATATCCCTTACTCTGTACTTCCAGCATATATGGCTGCAAAATGACTATTATTGCCATAAACCTCACACCAATCATTGATCTCCTAAACTGCACTAAAGGATGCTGCAGGCTATATAGCTTCCAATTTCAAGCTATAGAACTGAGTGTTTATTAAATTTTGTAATGCAAAATCCTGAGATGATAAAGTAGTGTATTAGTCCACCTCTAACACTTCTGCAACTTTCTACGTGGCACTTCTAGAATCACCATGCCACCCTGGATTTCATTGTGCGATGTGGTTTAGTGTGGTGTACAACTTATGATAAGTCAACTCTAGTGCTTGACAACCTACAGCTAAATATAGCAAAATTTTTGTATTATGGTTTAGTGTTTCTAAAAAAGCATAAACAAGTACATCATTATACTATTGATGATATGGACAATCCCAAGAAGAGCTTTAAACTGCTGCTAAGCATGATATAAGTTTTCATCAGATCTCAGTATAAAGCTCACAATCTCACTGCAAAGTCTTGCAGTCTTGCCAAATGGAAAGAACCAAATTAAGAATTTTTGGGCAAGTCATCCCAGTTTTGATTGAATTCGCCGGCTCTTTATTAAACCACTTCTTTGAGTCCCCTAATACTGTATAGTAAAAAGTGTTAGTGTCACATAATCTTTCAACACACCTGTATGACTAAATGTGCCACTAATTTAAAATAAATTCAACAACAGGAGTTCTGGATTCTTGTGTGAAAGCCCTGGAAAGTGTCCATTCCTAATTAGAAGATGCATATCCATTGTTAATTTGAAGTTGCACCATGTTATGTTTTAACTCAAAGTTCCCTTAATAGCTGATCTTTGAATTGGGGAAGACAAGTTCGTTGAAAGTGGGACTGCCACTTCCCAACTGTCCTATGGGTTTGTTGTTCCTGAGGTATTTGAGTTGGATTTTCTTGGTTTTCATGGATTTATGGAATTTGGGGGAGAAGGATTTCTTTTCTCCTTCATTGATGGAAGAGTAGCTCGGGTTTGGGGCTTTGTTCAACTAATTCTTAATCCCTTGCTGGCTTACTACTTTGAAAACCTTCCTCCTGCAAATACAAAACATAGACCAGACATAAAACACCAAAGAAAGATAAAAGTTAAACAAAAATTAAAGTAGTTGCCAATTTTTAAGACCTCGACAAAGGTACCAAATACTTGACAGCACTAAAGCGCACACGCTAGTGTACGTGGTCTACCAAGTAATATAGTGGCCTTCAAGAAAGCCGAATATTGATCCCATCGGCACTTGTTCTAACAATTTCAATTCAGAATTTTGATTCAATAGATGCAAGACTAACCAAAACAAAGTTTTAAAGTTATAAATAAATGTTAAATAAACAGAGCGTAAAGTAAAAGACTTGAGACAATCAATGGAGAAAAGGCCAGGGTTAAAGCACTTCGGAAAATCATACGAAGTTATTGAACTTTATTTATTAACATGGTTATCTGTGTTGTTGATTTGTAGGGTTACTTACATGATCATGGTCTCCCGACCTATAACCGTTTATCTAATTTGGACATTACAACTACATCATTGAGTGGGGATGTAATAGTACAATTAAGTTCTTTAAGCTATCATCCTACATGTGAAAAAGGACTAAGAACCCTTATTTGTTCATCCCCACATTTTATCTTCCTATTCCTTCTATGAAATCACAAGGTTGACAATATGTGTATTCTAAGGATGATCAATTCGTAAAATAATTAAAGCAAGGATGAACAAGAAACCAAATATGATAATCAAATCAAACGTATTCAATTCAAAACTATAGTAGTCATGTTCTTGGCATTAACCCCGGAAAGGGAGTTCTTAGCCACTCATAGTAATAATGATTATCCAAATAATTGTATGAATGATTAAAAAAAACATAAACAAGCTAAATTAATGAATGAAAAAAAAACTTAAAAAAAAGGTTGCATCCGCCACCTCAATTGTCAAAGATATCCAAGATGATTACCAAAGTGAACAGGACTTTTATTTATAGTAGAAGTAATCCAAGCCCAAGCCGTGTAGGACTAGATTTGCATTTGGCCGTGTGTGGAATATTTAGCGCACCACCATGCGTATTCCATGGAGTAACAAATATGCTGCCTTGCCTATTTGATGGACTAACCAATGTGCCACTTTGCTGATCACAATTCACAAGTAGTGTGCCGCACCAATATTGGATTGATTCACTGGAAGTTGCATCCAAAACTTTTGTTAAGTGTTTCATCGTCCTTCCCCTTTATACAAGCCTTGTGGTGTTTTTCTAATGGATTTATAGACTTTATATCATCAGTATATCAGAAATATCATCTCACAAAAGATTCTACATCACACTTGGCTCTGGTTAGAGATCAACACAACAACATAATATCAAGAATGATGAACTAAAAACATGAGCTAACACTAGGCTAGTTCACATTGATCTTCAACTTATAGCTTAGACTCTTGACATAATCCAATTGAATTTTTTATATTACGAAAAAGTTTTTTCACATATAAATTTACTAATAAACCATTTGGAACTCAATAAACACACTAGAATCCAACAGAACCAAATAGGCACACGCCAAGCTCAAGCTAGTAAAACTAGTTTTCTCGATTGAAGTCTAAATAACTTAATTAAGTATAAACTTGTTTGAAAACACTTTTAAACATTGTAATAATATCCTTGAACACTTATATTCTTATTTATATAATCATACACATATAGCACAAAAATTATCCTCAAAATAAGGCTAAATAAGCTAGAATTGTAAAACTAAAGTGCATAATTACATTTAACATCAGTGCCATAATAAACTGAACATGATACTAAAATATGTAAAATGATTAAATGATTAAGAAATAAACGTGCAACAATACAATATCTTGTACAAACTAAATCCAAGGTCATGTGAGGTGTAAGTCTAAACTATAAGAGGTTTTTATAACTGATATAGACCATGTAAGAAATATAAAATCCAACCTGTAACCTAAGTTGGGATGTTGTCCTATACCTTGCCAATGGTAAGAGCCATAACTGATATAAATTTACTCATAATCCCACTTAGGCATGGAAGATACTGATAACTAGCAAAAATACCTTCATCCTATGGTGGTACGTAGTTTGAGACTTGGTTGTATGAACCCGCATGATCTCGGTCATAAGTACTACTCCTAACTAAAATTAAACTAATATATTTAAATGCTTGATCAAACTATTGTTCAGAAACTAAAAGACAAGTATTATATTTTAAAGTATTCTAAAAAGTAAAGGACTGAGTATTCAACCAATGATGCATGCCAACCTAAGTAATCAAGTATTTATAACCCACCATCTATGAAGAATGAAAATGGTCACAATAGTGCAATCATCTAAACATGATAGGAAACTTCATAACTCAAGTCCAAAATCATTAAATTACTAATATATTGAAAATTCATAGTTATGAGTATGTAAAGATGCTAGAGTTCATGGGAAAACATGTATTGCTTAATCAAAGTAAGAAACCAAAACATGAAGAAATTCATACTTCTCATGGAAACCCTATACTTGGAGAATGAATTAAACTGATAAATTATATTAATTTTGTCTCAATGGGTGAAAAGAAACCTAATATGAAATCCCATATACTTGGAGGTGCAAATCTTGGACTTAAGATTGAAAATTAAGGAACCCTAGCTCTTGCTTTGGCGAATCGATAATCACCTCTTTTTTAAAAAAATTTTTCTAAGTATCAATTATATTCTAGGGAATGAGGGACTTAGGATAATTTAAGCTTATTATCTAGCCTTAGGATTATCTAAATGACATAGTTTAGGTTTAAATATGGGAAATCACTAGAATTCCCCTCATAAAACATAGCTGAAGAATATATGACATGTGATAGATAAACCACCCCATAATTGTATGATCTACCTACATCATATGTAGTGATCGTGGGTGGTGCTCATAGGTTGATGGATAGTTTTTTATTCTTCTCTAGACTTCATCAGACAATGTAGTGATAACTCAGGGGATCCTCCCACTATTATTTATTGGTTCATCATTAAATTCCCAAGCCAAATAAAACTTTGCAAGCTATCATCATACCAACGATCATGGTTTTCTACCTACGATCGTTTGTACCCTACAATACTAAGGAGTTTCTTTGTAAACTTTCTAGTTTTGGGGTTTCTTTTATGTAGATGAAGAATAGTATAAACATACTATTCACCTACGCTAGTGGGTTCGCTCGTGGTATATCACTACGGGATAATGGCTCACTAAAATGCGCTTTACTCTAATCTCCAAAACAATCTTAACAAGAAATCAGTTGCATTATAAAGAAGACTCAATGAAATTTTATTCATATGGTCTTGATCTCAATAACACTTAATAATATAGGCTTTATTCTCATTTGAAGTTGACTGTAGAAAGATACTATACAAGAAATTAATCAGTTAGGAAGGTTTTAACTTGACTATGAACTTAGAGTTACCTGTTGTTTAAATATATTTCAAAATGAATTCTCATACTAAAAAAACATGAATCTTGGTTATACATGTTCTTGAAGTATGTCTCTAATCTTAGACAAAATTTTGGGCGTAATGACCCTCTAGGTTATTTCATTCAATTTTGCACATTTTAGTTATTTTGAGCCTTCAAACATTAGAGACATGACATTTATGATTTGTTGGAGGAATTGGTTTAGTTATTGGATAGTTTGTTTTGGGTCTAGGCTCATTTCTTTATTTTTGAGCTAGCTTTGTTAGGGATATATCTTTGACAAAAACTCTTTGTAAATATCCTCGAATGAAAATTATAAAAGCTTCATTAGCTACAAAACATTAGTTTTAAGCTCAAAGCCCTTAGTTTAAGCCCATGAAACTTCAAGAATTATTTTGGCCTATTGATAGAACTTAGTTAAAGTAGAACTAGGTGTGGGACCAATATTAAATTGAAACACTGTTGAATAAAAGTTTTGATGGTTTTGTTAAGTCTAACATTTTAAATTTGTTATAGTAGCATAGTTTGTTTTAATACAAGGGGTTCTAAACGAATCTCGAGCACCCAATTAGAGTCCATTTGTTCTTAGCAAGAATCTGGTACGTGGTTATTTCTTTAGCGATCAACCTTGGATCCAACCTAGATGCTTAAGCAGAATATAATTGCTTAAGTGGAGGTTAGTTATGCAACAATCGAATTATTAAGAGAAGACAAAATTCTTTCGAAGAATTTCTTAAGAAATCATTGACTACTTATACGTTAATCATTTTGTCATACTGACATATATTTTATAATTTTAATAGTGTGGCAGTGTTTCGGTATCATGGGGAAAAGGTGAGCGATTGGTGCATAATTGAAGAATTGTAGTTCGACATTGAGGTAGGCTTCAATCTACTTTTATCTATGTAATCACTAATTATTTCATTTATGTGATTTGACAAATTTACCCCTCCTTATAATTTCTACATGATATTTATAGGGTATGGGGATGATTTGCATGATTTACAATCTACTATGGTGCATATTGTGTAAGTTTGTGGTTTTTGGAGGCTAAAAGGCTTTATAGTTGACATAGGTTAAAATTTAGTATTTTGTATATAGGATGGCAAAATAGACTGTGTTGGAAGATCCGCAATGTCAATTTGTGGTTGTAACATGGTTGGTGCAATTTTATGGCTATTTTATTTCATTTCGACCCTTTATTTGAAAAGTTGTAAAATTAGGTCTCGAGGGTCAATTATGTGAAAATGACCTTTTCTCAAATATCTAATATCATTAGTGAGTCCGGAGTGTCGAATTTGGTAGGGTAGAAAAGTTTGGTTGTATTCTTGGGATTTCAAATGAATCTCAAGAGATAAGCGGAGACTTGGAAGCTTTCTATGTTTAGCAAGTGCACCACTTACCTAGTGCAGCTGCTAAAACACCATTTTGGTTACTCTGGTGATTATCTCCCAGCTGTGCAGGGGGCATGATGTTCCAGCATTTGGAGGAACTTTTTGCACCTTTTACAAGGGATAATCATATGCTTTTAAGCAACTATTAAAGTATTTGATGCTGGATTTTACTAGTTTTTAGGAAAAAGACTAAGAAAAAGGAATCACTTAGAAAAGTAGGAAATGATTGAAAGTGATGAACTAATTTACGGGACGTCAGACTTACGATAGACCATCGCTGTGTCTTTTAGGCTTAAGCATATATGAAGTCATCAAGGACCTTAGTGATAGACCAAGTGACAAATCGTCAGGCTAGTGATGAACTGTCACTATATCTGATGGCCACTAACAGAAATAATGGAATTCAGGATCTTAGTGACGGACAAGAAATAATGGAACTAGGGTTAAGGGAGCCTTGGTGTGATTCATTTTTAAGGTTTTGGTAATGATCGAGTCCTTCAGATTGATCCAATTCCATAACCTTCTTTTCAATTTAGTGATTCTTCTTGGTTGCTAACTTTAAGGATCTGCCTATAGACTCTACTTGTTTGAGAATAAAAGTTAGTGCTATGAAAAGACAAGATTTACAAGAAAATCAGAGAAATTAACCTTTGGTTTTATGGTTGATGCCTTTATAGGATCAAGTCCTTTAGGATTTAATTAATTAATGTAATCCACTCTTTAAGTACGAAAGAGTTAAAGTTTAACCATCTTTTAGGGTTGAGAAATAATAAGATGGACGTTATTGCACAATTAGCCTTGTAATTAGATTTGTTAAATAGGGATTTGAGTTGACCCACAACCCTTATTGTTGAAACATCTTGGTGACTATAATCCTAGTTTACTCTCTCTCATTGATTCTAAATTTGCAAACTAATCACTAGCTCATCCACTTAGTAAACTCTAAACAATCTTTGTTAACAAGAGAAACCCGTTTATTTCTAAAAACATTTGATTAATAGTTAATTAATAGTCATAAGACTTAGTTAAGATCATATTCCCTGTGGGATTCAGCGCCAACCTTTTGGGTTATATATTTGACAACAACCGCGTACACTCTTTTAGGAGATTTGTAATTAGGTGTATCAAATTTTTGCATCATTGTCGGGGAATACGGTTGTCAATTAAGTATATGAGCATTTATTGACTTTTGGTCAAGTTTTCTAATTTTAATTTATTTGTTATTTTTCACCATTATAGGATCTATTTCTTTTATGCCATAATACAGAAGGTAAGGAAGGCCCATTTTACCTTTTAACCCGAAATCACAACAAATTGGGTGGATGGCTGAATAACAAAAAGCTGAAAGATTAGCTATTTTGGCTAATGCACAAGTCAATCTACAAAATACAGATAGCCTTGGTCATATGTATAATGAAGAGAATGATGACCTACGAGATGATGACTTGATTGATCATGTGAGAAGAAGACATTCAGAGAATTTAGCTGTACCAGTAAATTGAAATAGGCCCGTTAGAAGGAGAGCAAACCATCAACCTGTTGTACAATAATATATGATGATAATGACACTGATTTGGATAGAGTAGGTGCTACAGAGCAATTATTCCACCACCATTAGCACCAAGAGTAAATTTTAACATCACAAGCACAATAAAACAATTGATAAATCTTAAGGGGCTATTTTGTGGACTACCAGGGAATGATCCTAATATGCACTTGGTGAAATTAATCACTAAGTGCAAGTCCTTTGATAATCCTGGAGTGGGGAAGAATGAAATCCATCAGAGGATATTTCCATTGTCTCTTTCTCGGAAGGCAACTCTGTGGTTGAATGAGCTAGCACCCGATTTTATAACAAACTGGAGGCAACTAAAAGGTGCTTTCCTAGAAAGGTTCTTTCTACCTTCTAGAATGTTATATTTAAGGGATGCGATTAGTAACTTAAGGCAGCTACTGAATGAAGCCCTTCATGATACATGGGTAAGTTTCAAAAAAAAAGTTGACACAGTGTCCTAATCATAAGTTAACTAAAGAGCACTTGATGGAAATAACTTATAGAGGATGAATTCAATTACAAAACCAACTGTGGATAATATAAAGGGAGGATATTTTTTGGATAGTACTTTTGATGAAGCTTTAGAGATGCTAGAGAAGATGAAAAAAACAAGTAGAGCTTGGAATATTAGGGATACTGAGGTAGTAATCAATACTTATTCCAATGCGATATCGGATGAACAACATAGGAAAAAATAGGAGCATTATTAGGATATGTCTCACCTAAAGATGCAGATGGATTTACTTTTAAAACATTTGCTATTAAGGTAGGTAGAAAAGGTAAAAGTTGTGGGGTCACATAGTAAGGAAGATCAATCAAATTTTAAGGAGAAGGCAAACTACTTGAATAATTAAGGAGTTTCTAAGGTAATGGCCAAGGAAATCAAGGTCGAAGTTATTACGAGAAAGATGGTTATAGATATCGTGACCAAGGTGGATGAAAGCATAAGATTTATAAGAGTGGGTTGTATATACCCCCTGGGATTTATGACAATTCCTCAAACAATTCTTGGAAGATGTCAATGGAGGATATGATGCTAAGTTATTGAAAGGCATGGAATTAACTGATGCTATAGTAACGGAGATGAAGAGTGATTTGTCATCCATGATTTAATTAGTTAACTTATACTCTATATTCGTTAAGTAATTGGAGAAATAGATGAACCATTTGTCAACAATATTCAAGCAAAGGAAGAGTAGGACATTTCCAACAAAAATAGTGCAAAACCCGAGGAATGATAGTTTATCTATGGGTATTACCACTAGAAGTGGTAAAATATTATCTGGCCCTTGCTTAAACACATCTATTCTAGGTAATGCAGTTGATTTAGATAAGAAAGTAGATGTTGAACATCCAGTGGAGTCCAAAAAGCTAAAAAATGTAGAAGATCTATCTAAAAACAAGAAAGTTGATGTTGTTGAGAAAGATAATAGAAAGGAGGTAGAGGCCACTGCGACAAAGATAAAAAAGATGCATTCTCCATTCCTACATAGATCAAAGACGAAGGTAGATCAATCTAAGTCCAGTAAATTCATGGCTATGTTGAAGAAGTTGACAGTTAACGTGCCCTTAGTTGAGGCACTAGAAAAGATGGGAACTTATAATATTTTCAAGAAAGACCTTGTGACAAAGAAAATGATAGTAAGCTATGAACCAAAGGATAATCTTCATCATTGTAGTGCTATTTCTATGAGATCACTAGTGCAAAAGAAAGATGACCCAAGAGCATTTACTATTTCGTGTACTATCAGATTATTTAACTTCGTGAAAGCCCTTTATGATCTTGGAGCTAGAATTTACCTCATGCCATTTGTGTTTTTTAAACAGTTGGGTTTTGGAAATCCTAAGCCTACTAATATATGAATTTTGATGGCTGATAGGTCGGTGAAAAAAATGGTGGGAATTCTTTATGATGTTCTTGTTAAGGTGGTCAGCTTTATATTCCCAACGGACTTTGTGGTTGTAAATTATGATGTAGATTTCAAAGTACCCATAATTTTAGGTATATCATTCTTAACAACTGGGAGAGTACTAATCGATTTGGATTTCAATAAAATGAAATTCAGTCTTAATGATGAAGAGGTTCACTTTGATGTGTAATAATCTGTGAAACAATAGAAGGAGATGAGTGATGTTTCAGTTATTGATGTGTTCTATAAAGATTATCAAGAGGTGTCAGTTAAGGAAAGATTTGCTTTGGGGTCTTTAGCTACAATGTTGATGAACTTCGATAGTGAAGGAGTTAATGAGGACAATGATATTGCATGTGCATTGACCAGAATGGGATCATACTCTTATGCTCCCAAGAAGCTTGATTTGGACTTACAAAATCATCCACACAATATGCTAAGCCTTAAATTGAAGAACTATCGATGTTGGAACTGATGGAGCTACTAGGCTATTTGCGGTATGTGTCTCTAGGTTATGGAAATATTTTACCAGTTATTATTGCAGTAGATTTAGTGGAGAATCTAGTTGAGGCTCTTATTTTTGAACTGAGGTATTATAAGTGAGCTATTGGCTGGGTTATTGCTGACATCATAGGGATTCTACCTGGTATTTATACACATAAGATCTAGCTGGAAGAAGAATGCACTCCTACGATTGAACATCAGTATAGGTTGAAACCAACAATATAAGAAGTAGTAAAGAAGAAGATAATAAAGTGGCTAAACCCTAGGGAGGTACACAAAATCTCTAATAGTAAATGGGTGAACCCTGTGCAATGCATACATAAGAAAGGAGGAATTATAGTTGTAGCAAATGAGAGAAATGATCTAATTCAACTCAAGTCAATGACTGGTTGGTAAGTATGTATGGATTATTGGAAGTTGAATTCTTGGATGTTGAAATATCATTTCCCAATGACCTTCATGGAACAAATGCTTGATCGGTTGGCATGAAGGGGTTGGTATTGTTTTATTGATGGTTACTTAGGGTACAATCAAATATTTATTGCTCCTAAGGATCAAGAGAAAACAACTTTCACATGACCCTATGGAACTTTTGCATTCAAATGAATGTCATTTGGATTGTGTAATTCACCCACCACGTTCCAAAGGTGTATGATGTCAATCTTCTTAAATATGGTGAAGGATACTTCGGATGTGTTCATGGATGACTTTTCTATGGTAGGTGATTCCTTTGATCTGTGTTTGGTGAATTTGAGTAAGTGTTTGTAGCAATTTGAAGAATCCAACCTAATGCTATATTGGGAGAAGTGACACTTCATGGTGAAGGGATAGTATTTGGACACAAAATTTTAGAAAAAAGGATAGAGCTTGATAGAGCTAAGATAGAAGTTATTGGAAAGATACTTTATCCTATCTTAATTAAAGGAGTTCGGCATTTTCTTGCCTATTGGGTTGTATGAAAGGTTTATCAAATATTTTCCAAGATTACAAACGCACTTTTCAAGTTGTTGGAAAAGAAGAGCAAATTTGAGTTTGATGAAAATTGTATGAAGCCATTTCAATGCCTTACAGAGAAGTTAGTTGTTGCACCTGTCATTATTGCTCCGGATTGGTCTAATCCATTTGAGATAATGTATGATGCAAGTGGAGTAGCACTTAGGGTTGTTCTGGGGAAGAAGAAGGAGAAGTTGGAGATTGATGATTCTTTTATGGATGAGCATGTTCTAGTTGCTTCTCT